>NC_053043.1:27155287-27366772 GCF_003473485.1 Medicago truncatula | reverse complement strand
CGGATGACGTACCTCCGCAAACCCGATATGAGAAATTCAAGTTTCTGCATCCTTCTATGTTTGATAAGGTCATTTTGAACGGTCGGATTGAACGTGGCTGGTGTCGTTCACGATCTAGGCACGTTTAGGTCCCCGCAGCGAACTAGTTCCTAAGTTGACTAGTCAATTAGGTGATAGTTCGTCCGGATGACGTACCTCCGTGAATCCGATCTGAGAAATTCAAGTTTCTGCATCCTTCTATGTTTGATAAGGTCATTTTGAACGGTCGGATTGAACGTGGCTGGTGTCGTTCACGATCTAGGCACATTTATGTCCCCGCAGCGAACAAGTTCCTAAGTTGACTAGTCAATTAGGTGATAGTTCGTCCGGATGACGTACCTCCGTGAATCCGATCTGAGAAATTCAAATTTCTGCATCCTTCTATGTTTGATAAGGTCATTTTGAACGGTCGGATTGAACGTGGCTGGTGTCATTCATGATCTAGGCACGTTTAGGACCCCGCAGCGAACTAGTTCCTAAGTTGACTAGTCAATTAGGTGATAGTTCGTCCGGATGACGTACCTCCGTGAACATGATATGAGAAATTCAAATTTCTGCATCCTTCTATGTTTGATAAGGTCATTTTGAACGGTCAGATTGAACGTGGTTGGTGTCGTTCATGATCTAGGCACGTTTAGGACCCGTAGCGAACTAGTTCCTAAGTTGACTAGTCAATTAGGTGATAGTTCGTCCGGATGACGTACCTCCGTGAATCCGATCTGAGAAATTCAAATTTCTGCATCCTTCTATGTTTGATAAGGTCATTTTGAACGGTCGGATTGAACGTGGCTGGTGTCATTCATGATGTAGGCACGTTTAGGACCCCGCAGCGAACTAGTTCCTAAGTTGACTAGTCAATTAGGTGATAGTTCGTCCGGATGACGTACCTCCGCAAACCCGATATGAGAAATTCAAGTTTCTGCATCCTTCTATGTTTGATAAGGTCATTTTGATCGGTCAGATTGAACGTGGCTGGTGTCGTTCACGATCTAGGCCCGTTTAGGTCCCCGCAGCGAACTAGTTCCTAAGTTGACTAGTCAATTAGGTGATAGTTCGTCCGGATGACGTACCTCCGTGAACATGATATGAGAAATTCAAATTTCTGCATCCTTCTATGTTTGATAAGGTCATTTTGAACGGTCGGATTCAACGTGGCTGGTGTCATTCATGATCTAGGCACGTTTAGGACCCCGTAGCGAACTAGTTCCTAAGTTGACTAGTCAATTAGGTGATAGTTCGTCCGGATGACGTACGTCCGTGAATCTGATCTGAGAAATTCAAATTTCTGCATCCTTCTATGTTTGATAAGGTCATTTTGAACGGTCGGATTGAACGTGGCTGGTGTCATTCTTGATCTAGGCACGTTTAGGACCCCGCAGCGAACTAGTTCCTAAGTTGACTAGTCAATTAGGTGATAGTTCGTCCGGATGACGTACCTCCGCAAACCCGATATGAGAAATTCAAGTTTCTGCATCCTTCTATGTTTGATAAGGTCATTTTGAACGGTCGGATTGAACGTGGCTGGTGTCGTTCACGATCTAGGCACATTTAGGTCCCCGCAGCGAACTAGTTCCTAAGTTGACTAGTCAATTAGGTGATAGTTCGTCCGGATGACGTACCTCCGTGAAGCCGATCTGAGAAATTCTAGTTTCTGCATCCTTCTATGTTTGATAAGGTCATTTTGAACGGTCGGATTGAACGTGGCTGGTGTCGTTCACGATCTAGGCACGTTTAGGTCCCCGCAGCGAACTAGTTCCTAAGTTGACTAGTCAATTAGGTGATAGTTCGTCCGGATGACGTACCTCCGTGAATCCGATCTGAGAAATTCAAATTTCTGCATCCTTCTATGTTTGATAAGGTCATTTTGAACGGTCGGATTGAACGTGGCTGGTGTCATTCATGATCTAGGCACGTTTAGGACCCCGCAGCGAACTAGTTCCTAAGTTGACTAGTCAATTAGGTGATAGTTCGTCCGGATGACGTACCTCCGCAAATCCGATATGAGAAATTCAAGTTTCTGCATCCTTCTATGTTTGATAAGGTCATTTTGAACGGTCGGATTGAACGTGGCTGGTGTCGTTCACGATCTAGGCCCGTTTAGGTCCCCGCAGCGAACTAGTTCCTAAGTTGACTAGTCAATTAGGTGATAGTTCGTCCGGATGACGTACCTCCGTGAATCCGATCTGAGAAATTCAAGTTTCTGCATCCTTCTATGTTTGATAAGGTCATTTTGAACGGTAGGATTGAATGTGGCTGGTGTCGTTCACGATCTAGGCACGTTTATGTCCCCGCAGCGAACAAGTTCCTAAGTTGACTAGTCAATTAGGTGATAGTTCGTCCGGATGACGTACCTCCGTGAATCCGATCTGAGAAATTCAAATTTCTGCATCCTTCTATGTTTGATAAGGTCATTTTGAACGGTCGGATTGAATGTGGCTGGTGTCATTCATGATCTAGGCACGTTTAGGACCCCGTAGCGAACTAGTTCCTAAGTTGACTAGTCAATTAGGTGATAGTTCGTCCGGATGACGTACCTCCGCAAACCCGATATGAGAAATTCAAGTTTCTGCATCCTTCTATGTTTGATAAGGTCATTTTGATCGGTCAGATTGAACGTGGCTGGTGTCGTTCACGATCTAGGCACGTTTAGGTCCCCGCAGCGAACTAGTTCCTAAGTTGACTAGTCAATTAGGTGATAGTTCGTCCGGATGACGTACCTCCGTGAACATGATATGAGAAATTCAAATTTCTGCATCCTTCTATGTTTGATAAGGTCATTTTGAACGGTCAGATTGAACGTGGCTGGTGTCATTCATGATCGAGGCACGTTTAGGACCCCGCAGCGAACTAGTTCCTAAGTTGACTAGTCAATTAGGTGATAGTTCATCCGGATGACGTACCTCCGCAAACCCGATATGAGAAATTCAAGTTTCTGCATCCTTCTATGTTTGATAAGGTCATTTTGAACGGTCGGATTGAACGTGGCTGGTGTCGTTCACGATCTAGGCACGTTTAGGTCCCCGCAGCGAACTAGTTCCTAAGTTGACTAGTCAATTAGGTGATAGTTCGTCCGGATGACGTACCTCCGTGAACATGATATGAGTAATTCAAATTTCTGCATCCTTCTATGTTTGATAAGGTCATTTTGAACGGTCGGATTGAACGTGGCTGGTGTCATTCATGATCTAGGCACGTTTAGGACCCCGCAGCGAACTAGTTCCTAAGTTGACTAGTCAATTAGGTGATAGTTCGTCCGGATACGACTTTGTTTGATTTTCTTCTGTTCCATCGTTTCTTCTTCATTTTCTCTTTCGTTCATAGCCATCGTTCAATTAAAGGTTGGTTTTTTCATTTTTTCTTCTCATGCATGTCTCTTTTTTGGGTTTTTGTGGTTTCTTTTATTTTGTTCTTCGTTTTGATTGGTTTTTCTGCTCATCCAGCTTAGTCGATTGAGAAATTGAGTTTTGTATGCGTGATATGTTTGTTTCGATCGTTTGATTTTGTTTATTCTTTGGGTTTTGATCGATTTAGGTTTTTTTAACAAAGGGGGAGATTGTTTATAGGGTTTTTGGTTGAATGTTTTGGTTGAGATAATTTGAGTGGATTTTGGTTTAAATTGGATTTTCCAATATCCGATTTTCTTTGTTTTTGGAAGGTTTTGTTTTGAGTTTCTTTTTTGGGTTGTTTGTGTTTATATGGTGATGATTGGTTTCTTTTGTAGGTTGTATGTGTTATTGTATGTTTCCTGGTTTTTTTTATTACTGTTTTGCATGCATGCATGTTGACTCTTTGTGTTGTTACCTGTTTTGTTTGTTTCTGGTAATAAGGACATTGAATATTAAGATTCAGAAATTTGATGACACAAAATTTTGAATGATTGGTTTCTTTACTTATTTGAGTTGTGTTTGGTCGAAAATTTTATGATATGGTGAGGTGATTTGATCCATAGAATATCTTTGTTCAGTCACTTGATTTCTGAGAAAATCATGACAATGAAAAATGGTATTATGTTTTAGAGTTTTATGATGTTTATGCTTTTTGAAGTGTTTTTGGTGGTGAGGGTATTCTCAAAGATTGTGTTATATTAATGTATCATTGGATTATGCATCTTTGGATTGTTATAGAATTTGTGTTTTTATTTTTAGTGAAAATGTGTGTTGAAGGAAAAAAACAATGGACTTGATGTTAGTATTTTGTAAACATTGGTATTCAATGATATTAGAGTCTAGAACACAATTGCACCAACATAATCAAGTCTTTTATTTGTTGAGTTTGGAGAGTACTTTTTGAATGTAACATTGGTTTATTTATGCTAAAGGAATAAAAAAGAAAAATCATCTCCTGAATTGTGAAAAGTTTGAGAATCTGAAAGAAAATTGTTCATTCAATCTCTTATGAAAATCTAACAAAGCAAATCTTTGATTTGGGTAATGATATGAAAGATTTGTAAGGCTTTGATTTGGTGTTGAAATGAGTTTGAATTTGTATGAGTTTGTGCTAATCATGTTTGTGTCGTTAAAAGACTTTGATTTTTGTGCTCAAGATTCCTTGCTTAGTATAGAGAAGAGAAATGCTGCTTCTGTTGATACCATTGTTCGGTTGGTTTTGTATTGCTTATTTTGATTAATAAAGTCAAAAAACAATAGATTTTGTTGACCCTTTTCTCTGTTGTCTTACGTCTAGGGGAGGAATGGAAGCTAATCAAGCTTTGCAGGCCCGATTCTCAAGTTCTGTGTCTACTACACTTGAAGATGCAGGAATTGCAAACACGGATATTAACTCATCTATTGATCGTCAGTATCTAGAGTTACATATATGCATGATTATTACATTAGTTGTTTCATATAAATGTCAGCTTACAAGTTAAATTACTTGCAGATTCATTGCAACTTGATCATAAAGCTTGTGGGATTTTGAATTCCATGATTACCCCATGCTGTGCTGAGTTGACAGAATGGAAGGGTGGTCATTACAACAGAATTGTGGAGATAACTGAAAATGCAGGAAAATGTCTTCTCAATGAGTACATGGTAAGAAAAGTCTTCATGTGCAGTCTTCAATTCTTAAGCCGTTACAATATTTGTTGTTTTCTGGACTCTAATTTTGAATGTTGTTTGAATAAGCTAAATTGAATATCGCATTTTCGAAATACTTTGTTATACACGACAAATGAGCAAATTAAGGGAAAAATATGCAGGAAATAATCATGAAAGGAACTTGATCACTGATTTATGCTTTTATATGTCTCACTTCATAACACAAATTTTCAACATATGGTTTTTGAAAAGAACAGGAAAAGAAAAAAATGAATGAAAGGGTTAGCACAACAAAATGATTTTGTGATAATGGAAAGTTACTACTTCAAGTGTCATTTAGTGATATTGGGGTGTTTGATATCTCTATATAAATAGTCAATGATCATCACTTTCATTCTTATTATTATGTTTTGTTTTTAGGGACTAATTGTGAAGTGTTTAGTGTTGAGATTCCCATTAAGGGTGTTGCTCCAAAATTCAAAAGTTAAACTGGCATTGTTGGCGACGTGAACATAAGCGAAATGCAAGGTGCTAAGATAAGCAAAATTTCAGGTGATAGTATATAATCTAAATACAAGGCCTATTTGATTTTGTTGCTTTGTTTCTTGGATGTGTTGGGTTGAGCTGTTCATTATATTTTGTTACTGTTATATACATTTTAATCCTCTCTTTCATTTATATATTCACATCGGTTGCAACTCTTTGTTTGTTTGCTATTTCTCTTATCATTCTCATAACATGTGCATGTGCATTTACATTTCTCTTTTGTGTTATATCTTTATTACTTGGACTATGAATAGGGTAGATGAGTGAAGAAATGTGCAAAAAGTCAAGCTACCAACAGTTGAAAATGAAGGTATTAACACAAAAAAAGAAAGGGCTATGAGAGTATTCTGCTTACATATTTTGTATCAAATTTCAGTTCATTGAAAGATTTGTATTGTTTGTTTGAGTAAATGCTGAATAAATTTGCTGTATAGGTGTGCTTTATTTAACTTGAAATCTTCCTCATATAGAAGGTATGCAATTGAGGAGATTGAAGCTGCGACGAGTTTTTTTGCTGAGTCACTTAGGATTGGAGAAGGTGGTTATGGTCCTGTTTATAGATGTCTTCCAGACCATACTCCCGTTGCAGTTAAAGTTCTTCATCCTGATGCACAACAAGGAAGCTCACAGTTTCAACGAGAGGTAAGCATATGATAAAAACTCTAACCATATATGCGACATAAATTGAGAAGAATAAGCTAATTGATTTGCACGGGTTGAATACGGGTAGTTACCTCCGATTATTCTGCTTACATATTTTCTTTCTGCTGCATTAATGACCTGAACTATGGGTTAGGACCTATATAAAAGGGTTCAATGCAAACGTATATTATAAGAAATTTGCTTTTGTTATTTGGTGATTTCGGGTGGATTGGTTTGTTTTGTGATTATGGGTGCAAAATTTTGAAGAAAAGATGTTTTTTTTTTTCTTCCATAAGTCAATTGATGATACCTTTTGTTTTGTTTTTCTGCTCTTGCAATTGAGCTGTGGGTTTTTGCTATGTGTTTTGTAGTCCAATTTGTTGTTTCCTTTTCATGATTGAAAATTAAGATTGCTAGCTAAACTTGAATTTGTTGTGCTTTGTTTAAGTAGGCAAATAAGAAAATTGAAGATGCTAAGTTGGCAAGAGATTTCCAAACCACATTGAAGGAATTTCAGAAAGTTCAACTTGCTTCTGAGCGCGAATCAACTTATACTCCTGCTGCCTCTGCTTCTTCTTTACCGACAAGGTCAACCATGTATATTAGTAAAATGAATTAAATTGTGTTTTTAGTCCATAAAAATCACAATTGTTCAACTTTGATTACTATGAAACCTTTATTCATTTTTAATTTCTGTGACTGATAAAAGTAGTGTTTTAATTGCTGATGGAGACTTTAGCTGAGACTCGCTATATAAAGGATAATTTAGTAAATGAGACATTTATTTTCCAAAACACACATTCCTCAAAACAAGGGAACTTTAAACAATGTATATATGGGTATTAAGAGGGGAAAGACATGTTTGAAGAGTCTCTCTCAACAATTGAAGTAATCCAAAAGCATATATAACGCTGTAATTTAAGCATGTTGTAAAAAGATTTGTTGTATGTTGGTATCAAAGGTTTAAAATGAATGTGATGTATGTTATGGTTGAATGCTGTAAAAAGATGTGAATGTTTAAGTAGTATGATGGCAACACAAGATAAGAAAAACTTTAGCTTAAACTTTAAATTCTTGGTTCATGGGAGAGTTGTCTGACATGGTTTTCAGATGAATTCAACACAAGCATACTAATCAGAAAAAGTTGCAAGAGAGGTTCCTAATATGGTTTGAATTTGTATGAAATTAATATCAGAGATGGTAGAAAATTTAACATATTATAGGGTTGATGGTTTTTTTTAATAGATGTTAAGATATTTTTACTGTTTGATGGTACTTGTGATGTGGTGACTACAAATAGTTAGGAACAAAGGCTCCTGTGTCTAAAAATTGATGTTTGAACATTACTTCTCAATCCCTTGAGCAGATTCAAAAAATTTCACTAGAAATGAATTAGATTGAATATTGTGAGCCATAAATGTTATTTTTAGTCATGATGCAACTTTGTGTGTGTAATCTTTTAAGAATTTGTAGTCCTACAGTATCATATTTTCTTAAATTGACTTCTTTCAGTGACAGTACTTGATAGAAATTTGGCAAGTGAATCAAATTCGATCGAAGTAATAAAAGAATTCGTTTCCTCAGGGACTGTATTTAACTTCTACTTAGCAATTTCATTATTAAAAAGGATGTATAAATTTATATTGGTCCCCTAGGCAGTTGAGTTGATTTAGTAACATAAACTGATTAAAAACAATAAATAATTGGTTTTTAGAAAATTGAGAGAAGTATGGTTAAGTCCTTCGAATCCTCCGAAGCTCTCCTATGGCAATTTGCACTCCTAAATACAATCAATGATTATTTAGTTTCACGACGGATTAACTTAGTAATTCTACCCAATCTCTTGACCTAGAATTCTCCCCGCAAGTGACAACCCCTTAATCTCTTAAGTGAATTCGAAACCATTGGAGGTATTAAACGAACGTTAATCCCTATATCATAACCTAATAATGATCTATCTTTAGCTTGATTACTTAGGTTAAACCTATTACCTAATTCAGAGTTAAAAGCCAGGGTTAGTGGTCATAGGATTACATCAGATTCATCTCAGGAATTAACCACAAAAGAATTAGTTACTCATAGCTAAAGTATAAGCTAACTAACATAAGAAAAAGGATTCATACATGTGAAGGATGATTGACTCTTAGTTTTGATGGTTTCCCACTAGATCTCTAAGTCTCTACTCCAAAATATGTCCTTAGGTCTCAAAATTCGTGAACCCTTCATCTGAAAACGCCTCTTTATATTTATAAGCAGGTCAAAATCGGCCACCGTGCTCCAAAATCGGTGGCCAATTTCAACAGAACGCGTGCCCAGAAAGTACCAAATCGGCGGCCGATTTTTCTCAATCGGTGGCCGATTTTTCACGAAGCTAAAGCTCAAAATTGCAGCAAAAATCGGTGGCCGATTTCTCTTCATCGGTGGCCGATTTCCAATCTTGAAAACTTCAATTTCTTCTTCTTTTGTAGCTTGCAACTCCATGAATTACAATAAATAACCCCTAAAATTACATGAAAAATGTCTACTAAAAGAGTAATGACAGAATGTCATCAGTACTAATTGACAAAATGTTTGCGCGTTTGACAGGAAGACACTTTCAATTCGGAAAGCAGTGCAACTAAAAGAGCGACATCAGTACCAGATGAGGTTTTCCATAGATCCAAAGGAGTTCAATTATGCAATACTCAGGATCACCAATGCACTCCTGCCTTTTTTGCTGAATTTTTTTTTTTTTTCTCAAACATGCAAAAATTAACAGACATCAAAGAAGATACCATGAAGCTTATTGTTCCACAGATTGCCAGAAAAACATCGAAACTGATGGCTCCCTTTTCGAAAGAACATGCATCTCTTTACATTATAGAGTTGGATCCAAATTAATGTTTGGGACATAGTACATATATAAATATAGTGACAGTTTGCAAGAATAGTTTGTCATGCATTTGAGAGATTATAGCTCTACCGTGTGATATATAAATATTTGATATATGAGTGTGAGCAGTTAAAACATATGTGATTTGTCGAAACTCACTGTGTGCTTTTCATTGCTCATATGAATAAATCTATTTTTTGGCCCTCATTTATATTTTCCATTGAAACAACCTATAGATTGATTTTAGTCCTAAAGAAATAACAAGAATTTGACAAAACTATAAAGGTAGACCTAAGAATTTTTGCTGTCGACTTTGAAGGATTCATATTTGGATATAGATTTCTAATGTTTGTGCAATATTCATTAATTTGCTCATTTTTCCTTTGGAACAATTTTTTTACAAGATATGTTATTCAACACGTGCGAAGCACGGGTCTGTAGCCAGTTATTATTTGAATTCACCATATGTAAGTGTTTCAACTTTAAACCTGTTCTTTCTAACTTAATATAGGTTCAAATCCAATACAAATAATAATTTAGATAAGCTACACAACCACCATATAAATATACAGATACACACACACATTGATGGAATGCATTATTTATGAGGTTAAGTTGATACTTTCCTGGAAGTCAATATCACGTACAGTTGGTTATGTTCTGTTAAAATCACCTGCCGAGCAATATGCTTCGCCTATCGAATCTACCTAGATTAGAGAAAAGGCCATCATAAAACTCAGCACTGTATGATAGCTTCCTTCACAAATGAGTTAGCTGCTTCTGATATCAAAAGACTAAATCACAGTGCACAATATAGCAGTCACTCAACTCTTTAACTCGTGGATGCACAATAGCGTTGATAGCGCAGAAAATTAGAAGCGGAAGCTTGTTCAGAAGCAAGTTCAGAAGCACTGTTCAGAAGCACTGTTCAGAAGCAGTTCAGAAGCAGTTCAGAAGCAGTTTCTGATTCTAAGGTTTTATGTGAATTAGAGAGAGAGAATTGAGAGAGAAGAAAGTTATGATGAAAATTGTAAATGATCTTTATTGATTCTACATTATGAATGTACAAGATAATGGTCTTATATACAAGTCTAAACGTTGCTTGAAACACAAGCAATGTAACAAACTCTAACAACCTTATTTGCTAACCTCTAACAAACTTGTAACAAACTTCATAACAAACTAAAACAAATTGTGATTAATCACTGATTGTGATTATCACTAAAACTAAACTTGAATTAAAACAAACTAACATCCTCCCTTAATTCAAGTTTCCACTTCCTTCATTCCAATCAAACTTCTGAGCTTGATGAATCTGTCAACCTTTAATGCCTTAGTGAATATGTCTGCAAGCTACAGCTCAGTAGAACAATGAACAATCTGTAGTGCTCCCTTGTTCACTTGCTCCCTCAGAAAATGAAACTTTGCTTCTATATGCTTGCTTCTTCCATGCAGAACTGGATTTCTTGCTAAGCTTATAGCAGATTTGTTGTCTATGAGCAATTCTATAGGTCTGCTAACCTCTATCTCCATCTCCTTGAGTATATTTTCAAGCCATATTGCCTGACATGCTGCCATACACCCTGCAATATACTCAGATTCACAAGTTGACAATGCTACAACTGGTTGCTTCTTAGCACACCATGAAATTGGAGCATTCATAAACTTGAATAGGTACCCTGAAGTGCTCTTTCTATCTTGTCTGTCTCCACACCAATCAGCATCAGAATATGCTATCAGTTCAATAGAATTTTCATTTAAGCACTTAGGAAATAAAATGCCATACTGCAGTGTTCCTTTGATGTATCTCATCACTCTTTTGGCTGCTAGCAGGTGAGATACTCTTGGTTCACTCATGAATCTACTAATTATGCCAACTGCATATGCAATATCAGGTCTACTATTGCATAGATACCTCAGTGAACCAACAATTTGCTTGAATAATGTAGGATTCACAGGTTCTTCATCTTCATTCATTACCAGTTTTACATTTGTCTCAGCTGGTGATGATGATGGATTGCAGCTCATCATATTGAACCTCTTCAATATATCAGATGCATACTTCTTTTGGTGCATCACCAATCCCTCTGCAACTTCAGTAAATTCCATGCCTAGAAAGTATGTCAATTTTCCCAAATCTGACATTTCAAATTCACTCATCATTTGTGATTTGAATGCTTCTATCTCATTCATATCACTACCAGTCACTATCAGATCATCAACCTAAAGACAGATGAGTAGTTGATTACCTTCACTTCCTTTCTTCACATATACACCATACTCAGACTTGCATTTGACAAATTCTTGCTGTACAAGAAAACTGTCAATTCTCTTGTTCCAAGCTCTTGGTGCCTGTTTCAATCCATAGAGAGCTTTGTGTAATCTATACACCATATCCTCTTTCCCTTTGATTTTGAAACCTGGTGGCTGTGTCACATACACTTCTTCATCTAAAGGACCATTTAGAAAAGCAGATTTTACATCCAAATGATGCATTGGCCAGTTCCTACCACAAGCTATAGCAACTATTAATCTCACAGTTTCCAATCTAGCAACTGGAGCATATACTTCAAAGTAATCCATACCAGCCTTCTGCATGAATCCCCTAGCCACTAATCTTGCTTTGTGCTTGGCTACTTCACCATTTGGCTTCAGTTTCAATTTGAAAACCCACTTCACATCTATTGGTTTCTTACTAGCAGGCAGTTCAATCAACTTCCATGTGTTGTTTCTGTTGATTGAATACAACTCCTCAATCATAGCATTCTTCCATACATCTTCATTCAATGATGCTTCATAATTGATTGGTTCTGCATCTGCTAATAGTGCAAAATGAACAAATTCCCCTTCTTCATTAACTATATTATCTGGAATGACTTCATGTCCAGCTAATCTAGTTGAAGCAAATCTCTGTCTAACTGAAGTTCTAGTGACTTGATTCTCTTCAACATGCACTTCAGGTTGAACTTCAGTATCAAGTTGAACTTGTTCAACTTGATCATCATCTTCAATTATTGTGGGAATTGTGTGACTGGAACTCTTCTCTTTCTTGGTCTAATCCCATGCTTCATTTTCACAGATTTTTACATCTCTACTGATCACTATAGAGTGATTCAGAGGATGATACAATCTGTATGCACCTGTCTCATGATAGCCAACCAGTATCATAGGTTCACTCTTATCCCCCAACTTCCTTCTCTTTGCATCAGGGATATGCATATAGCACAATGAACCAAACACTCTTAAGTGTTTTGCTGACTGCTTGCATCCTAACCAAATTTCTTCAGGAATTTGATTAAGTTTCTTAGTGGGGCATCTGTTTAAGATGTATGCTGCAGTTCTTACTGCGTCTCCCCAAAATGTATTAGGCATCTTCTTCATCTTTAGCATACTTCTGGTCATATCAAGCAGGCTTCTATTCCTTCTTTCAGCCAAACCATTGTGTTGTGGAGTATAAGGAGCAGTGACTTCATGTACAATGCCATTGTCTTCACAAAACTTCTCAAACACCTTTGAGGTATACTCACCACCACCATCAGTTCTTAAAATCTTAATGGATTTACCACTTTGTTTTTCAACTAAGATTTTAAACTTTTGGAACATATCAAATGCTTCACTTTTGGCCTTAACCAAATATAACCAGAGTTTTCTGCTAAACTCATCAACAAAACTGATGAAATATTTGTTTCCTCCTAATGAAGGAACCTCTAAAGGACCACACACATCTGAATATACAACATTAAGCAGCTCCTTTGATCTACTTGCTGAACTTGAACTGAATGCACTTCTTGGTTGCTTTCCCAACAAGCAAGTATCACAGACTGTGTTAGGTATTTCAATTTTAGGAACTCCCAGAATCATTTCTTTATCAACCAATTGATTAAGACCTCTAAAATTAAGATGACCAAATCTATAGTGCCATATCCAACTATCTTCATCTTTTACCATAGCAGATAAACAGTTCAGTTCTACAGCTTTCATATTGGTCTGAAAAGTTCTATTCTTTGCAAGAGGAGTTTTCAAAACTAACCTTTGATGATTATCAAACAACTTAAAGGTGTTGTCCTTCATAGTAACTGAGTATCCTTTCTGAATGAACTGACCTACACTCAGCAAATTGCACTGCATTCCAGGAACATAGAGAACTTCTTCAATTATTGCCACTTTCCCATTCTTTCCTTCAATAGCAATATTCCCCATACCTTCTGGAATTAAGACTCTATGATCTGCAAGTTTCACCTTTGTATTTCTTCCAGGATCCACTTCTCTTAACCATGTCTTGTTTCCTGTCATGTGATTAGAACAACCAGTATCTAAGAACCAACTTTCTGAATTGCAGCTCTCATTACTAGTTGTTGTAACCATCATGAATAATGATTCAGAATCTGAATCATCTTGTGCAATTTTGGCTTCCTCTTCATCATTTTTTGATTGCTTTCCTTTACCAGACCAACATTCAGAGGCATAGTGTCCAAATTTCTCACATTTGAAACACTGAATCTTCTTCTTATCAACTTTCTTCTTTTGATTAGAATTTCCTTCCTTTGAAGATTCACCTTTATCAGAGCCATTGTTCTTGCCTTTAGACCAGTTTCCTCCCTTAGAGTTTTTCTTTCCTTTCTTGAAGTTCTTCCTATCATAATCATCCTTCTTGATAGTTTGAACTTGCAGAGCTTGTTGAATTGATCTTTCATTGCTTCTTTCTGAAACCATCAATTCATGAGCTTCTAATGAACTCTGCAACTCCTCAATCTTCAATGTCTTAACATCTTTTGATTCCTGAATTGCCATCACAATGAAATCAAACCTTGAAGATAGGGTCCTCATAATCTTTTCAACTATCTGTTGATCAGTGATAGCTTCACTACAAGCCTTCATCTGATTCACAAGATTGATGAGTTTAGAGATGTACTCAGAAATCTTCTAATCATCTTCCATTTGCATCAGCTTAAATTTCCTTCTTAGAGATTGAAGCTTAATCAACTTCACTTTATCATCACCTTCATGATACTTTGAAAGAATGTCTCATGCTTCCTTTGAACTCAGTGATTTTGAGATTCTTTCAAAGTTTCCTTCATCAAGACTTTGTTGAATCAAGAACAGAGCCTTGCAATCTTTCTTCTTCAATTCCTTGTGTGCGTTCCTTTGCACCTCAGTAGCATTCACAGCTAATTCATGTACACCATCCTGCACAATTTCCAACAGGTCTTGTGCTCCAAACAGATTCTTCATCACTGCACTCCATCTTTCCCAATTACGTGCTTCAAGAATTGGAAGATGTGTGTTGAAACTACTGCTACCATTCATGGTGTTTCCTTCAGCGTTTCTTTCTACAAATTGCGTGATTGAAGATCTTGATTACCCCTTAGAACGAAACCAAAGGCTCTTGATGCCAATTTGATAGCGCAGAAAATCAGAAGCGGAAGCTTGTTCAGAAGCAAGTTCAGAAGCTAGTTCAGAAGCACTGTTCAGAAGCTAGTTCAGAAGCAGTTCAGAAGCAGAAGCAGTTCAGAAGCAGTTTCTGATTCTAAGGTTTTATGTGAATTAGAGAGAGAATTGAAAGAGAAGAAAGTTATGATGAAAATTGTAAATGATCTTTATTGATTCTACATTATGAATGTACAAGATAATGGTCTTATATACAAGTCTAAACGTTGCTTGAAACACAAGCAATGTAACAAACTCTAACAACCTTATTTGCTAACCTCTAACAAACTTGTAACAAACTTCATAACAAACTAAAACAAATTGTGATTAATCACTGATTGTGATTATCACTAAAACTAAACTTGAATTAAAACAAACTAACATCCTCCCTTAATTCAAGTTTCCACTTCCTTCATTCCAATCAAACTTCTGAGCTTGATGAATCTGTCAACCTTTAATGCCTTAGTGAATATGTCTGCAAGCTACAGCTCAGTAGAACAATGAACAATCTGTAGTGCTCCCTTGTTCACTTGCTCCCTCAGAAAATGAAACTTTGCTTCTATATGCTTGCTTCTTCCATGCAGAACTGGATTTCTTGCTAAGCTTATAGCAGATTTGTTGTCTATGAGCAACCGATGGGGTAAAAACGTCATTTACTTGTGACAATAAGAATTATTTATTGTCAATTTTTTAATTGTTGGGATGTAAGATAATATTTTCTTTTGTTATGCAAGTTCAAATCAAACATTTATTATTTGACAAAAATAAAGAGTAAATGGATAAGTTAAGCCAAACCCACACATCTATCAAAATTTTTTTTCAACAAAACAAATTAAAATTAAAATAATGCTTATTATTAATTTATAATTGTTTAAATTGCCATTAATTTTCTTTTTATTAAGAGTATTTTTAATATTAGAGCCCAACTTCCAATTTTATTGGAACTGTCCTGGGACTTTTGAGATAGTTTTTATTCAATATTCACATGGCTTCCTTTACAGCTCTGAGTCAACTGCTTCTGATATCAAAAGACTAAATCACAGTGCACAATGTTGCAGTCACTCAACTCTTTAACTTTTCCATGCAATGAAAGGAATTAGAGGAGGCATAAGGCAGGACATATATGTATTTATTTGAAAGTATTCTAGCTAAAATTAGGATCTAATAAGAAAGAAATACCGCGCACAAGTCAATGCAAAAACTAATTACTAATCAAACAATTATGTAAGAAAGTATAATAGTTCTTACATAATTGTTATTATTGACAAATTTAATCTTCGTAAACTGACATTAATATGGATTGGTCTCAAATGTGGACTGCATGTTAGGACCTCAGCTTGGGACAAGTTTGCATATATATATATATCAATGACAAATGGAATGTGATTCATAACGTGACTATAATAAAATTGTATAAGAAGTAGGATTTGTTCTAATGTGAGCTGACTTTTAATTTTAGTAAACTACAGGGTAAGTATAATCCAAAGCAAGGAAGACCTGAACCATATAACTTGTGCATTGTTTATTTTTGTGGTTGCAGATTAATATATGACAATGTTTCATGTGCATCTAAAAAAAGCATCTTCACTATGTTGAAATATTTTATTATTTATTATATTTCAATATTATTATGTGGGTAAATATCGTAACAATAATTATATTAGCTATTTATCAATTGTGGGCCTTAGTTGATTAGTGATCAAATTAAGTAATAAGGCTATTAGATTTCTAATTGGATAATTAATTAAATATTTAATTAGTTGATATGGACTCAATGAGTGGATGTCCGGATGACCCGGAATAATGGAAAATCCTAATGGCCATCCAATATAAAAGAGGCTATGGTCCCCAATATATCATACACCGCAAACTCTCTCTTCTCCCCATCTGAAGAGAACTTGAGGCATAAATGTACCGGTTGAGGAAAAACCAAATCAGTCGCCGCTAACTCTATTGTGTGTTTCAGATCATCTCCTCTCTTTGGTTATCGTTGTTGATGAGAGGGATGCCTTGAAAGCTTTATCCAGGTATTCCTAATACCCTAATTCTTAATATCCTTGATAAATCAAACATATCGTAGATCCGATCATAATCATGTTCAATGTTTTGTTTGCTTCCGCCTTTGATTCATAATTGTTGAACATGTTTTATGAAATCTGTTTTTAATTAAGACCTAAATTTCCAACACACTATTCTCCTCTTCCATTGAATATAAATTCTCAACACCCAAACATGGGCAGGAGGTAGAAGTAATCCCTTGTAGTTAGTAGCAACGAAACTAGCACTCTGGATATTGGTTTTGAACAGTCCCACATCGATGGTGCCTCAACAACCATGAGGAAGATTTACCTATAAAATGCCCTTGCATACAAGTCATCCAAGTCAAGTAACTGTAACTGTTAGGAACCAATCAAATCCAATAATTCACATTGTGAAGTCCATTTGATTGATTAAACAGTTCATTAGTAATATGTTTTGGTGCTTTGAGAATATTTAATGGAGCAAAAATTGATTTCATAATTAATTTTTGTTCTGTGATACTTTCTCAAAAATTATGTACCAAACTAAGTGTTTAATTTTTTTTTTTTCTTCTTTCTGGTTGAATAAAATTGACGTTAATTAAATAGAAGGATCTGCCACCTGAATATTTGTCAACAAATTTTTGGGTTGTAAAAATAACCTCTCTTATTTATAAATGCATGCCTAAAATTTTTGGGTTGTAAAAATTTTTGGTTTGATAATGAACTAGTTCATAGTTCTGAACTTGACTTGATAATTAATTCTTAAATTTGGTTTATGAATTAAATGAGTTAAATTTGAGATGAAATTTAAGTTTGTTAACTAATTGAGTTCAACTGGAATTATATATAGTTTGACTCATTTGATTCATCAACTAAATCAATTATGTATAATACTTAAATTATTATTTTTTTAGAAAAAGTTAAATACCTTAAACCTTTATTTCATTAAACAGTATTTAAAAAAATAAATTAAACTATATCTTTCGTACACATGAGATTATTTTTATTTAAAGACAAATTTTCCTATAAAAAATAATTTTAGAGAGTAAAGATTTAAATTTTTTGACTTTGTCTTTCAAAAAGAAAATTAACTTTTGAATTATGTATTCCAGTAAACAAGTTGATTATTGATGAGATAAAACCGCAAGTGCACGGTCTTATCGAAGTAGTAAAATAAGAGTATCGTTCCGACAGGGAGTTATGAATTCAATTATCTTTTAACAATGATTAGAATTAAAGTATAGGAAGTAGAAAGTTGTATTTTTATATATTTAAAAGAAAATAATAATAAAAGATAAAAGCCTTGGGATTATTGGTTCATCCTAACGACAAGTCCTTCTCAAACCAAACTATTAAACTTATAACTTTATGTTAGACCTAATTTCTCAAGACAGTTTCTCTTTTGTTCCTCTAGCAACCAAGCCTATTTCGCTGACTTGATTACTATTAGATTTTGGTTCCTCTAACAACCAAGCCTATTTCGCTGACTTGATTGTTATTAGTTCCCTTGAAGATCGAAACTATATGTCTCAAAGATTGCAAAACCTATTTCGCTGACTTTGCAATCCTTGTCTAAATTCACTTGTTCGAATATCAAAGCTCCACTTTCGTTTTATGAATTGATATTTGAGATGATGGATAAACAATTATCAAACCCTCCACTTTCGTTTCCACAGTTTGATAATGGTTGATCCATGTTAAAGTGGTGAATTTAGATAAGGAATTAGGGTTACATAAGATTAAGGTTTAAAGCTTGGTTTGATTAGGATTATGTCATTAGACTTATCCAACAATTCCAAGACAAGAGAAGTCTACTCACTGACGTTCATCGTAGACAAGGGGAAGAAGAGAGAAAACATAAAAGTAAATAACAAAGAAAGTAAAATGAACTTTTATTAGAAAGACAATTGTCACATATTGTATTCCAAGAAAAGATGAATATTTGTGATGGCTAGCTACTCTATTTATAGTAAACAATTGACTTAAAATCTAAGCAAGTATATTCCAAGAATATTCCTCGGTAGATTGTGCGCCAAAATAGAATAGCTTGGAGTCCAAGCAAAAGCAGCAAAAGGTGTTCTGGAGAATATTCCAAGTATATTCCACGAGACATATTTTTGTCTCCGAATCTTCATATTTTTGTACCGAATCAGCTCCAAATCCATTTCTTTTGCTCCAAGACTCAATCCATCCAATATTCGTTCCTGAAATATAATAAAATGCAATTGTAGTAAAATAGTTCAAGAAAGGAAATAATATTAATATAAAATAAACTTAAATCTAAATAAAACTAAACTAAATAACATATTAAAATAGATAATAAATGACTCATCAAACTCCCCCACACTTGAATCTTTGCTTGTCCTCAAGCAAAAGGCATAAACATGGTAGCAAAAACAATTTTATCAAATGACAATTCGATTAAAGCGCATGTCTCCTCAAGGGCTTAAATCCCAAATGTACACTAATCACAAACTTAAGCATTTCTTGTAATTTTTTATTCAACCCAACGATCAAGCTTTAAGTGAGTGTGTGTGTGAAGTCCAACCCTTTTCTTGCTCCTGTATAAGATAGGCATTATGAGGAAATATGGTCTAATCCTAGCACTAAACCAACCAAGAAAGATTCCTTTTATAATTCATATAAGAAAGATACGAGTATTTGAGAATTTTTGTTCTTTGCCATTTGCACATTTAAGTTCTTTATTTAAGGAACAACATCTTCACGTAGGAAGTCGGAGGGCCTACCCCCTTCCCCAATCTAGATTCAATGGTATCCCTTAAAACATCATCTTCACGTAGGAAGTCGGAGGGCCTACCCCCTTCCCCAATCTAGATTCAATGATGCTTTTTTTTTAAAGTTTTTCCTTAAGATAACAATCATCTTCACGTAGGAAGTCGGAGGGCCTACCTCCTTCCCCAATCTAGATTCAATGATTAGATCTTTGGAATTTATTTGGCTTTTTGGCTTTTTATGAACTCCCTTATACTAACTTATACTACTGGCACTTTGAGAATCTTTAAAGGTTAATGCACCACTAAGACTAAAACGCGTTTCCTTAAAATACCTATTCATACATTTACAGGGAAGCAACTTTGTGTTTTTCTTATTCACTTTAAAACAAGATGTGGGTATATCAAGAAGACTTAAAACACAAGAGTTTGCTTTCATGTACAAGAATCAATCAAATAAGAGGAGACAATGAAAATTTTGTGTCATGATATTTTCAATAAAAATTAGCTACTTAACCATGCCTTTTACAATAAAACAAAACAAAAGAATAAAGTTCAAGGGAGTTTGGAAACACTACGACTAAAGACACTTTATTATGCTCCCCCCACACTTAGGAGAAGCATTGTCCTCAATGATTTAAAAGAAGAAGAAGAAGAAGAAGAAAAAGAAGAAGAGGATGAAGAAAGAAGAGAAGTAGAGAAGAGTAAAGGAAGAGGAGAGCTCACAATTTTATTGAAGTCCTTAAGGTGGACCTTGGAGGTGAAGATGTTGCATCATGTATCGGAACATTTGATTGTTTTATTCAGTTATTTGATTGCCCCTTAGGACATCGTTTCTTAGCCCGATCATTTCAACACCTTGTCTTTGTTGCTCGGTGCATGTTCTTTGAACTTCGGTTTGCATCAATGCCCACCATTCATCATTATAGTTTCCACCGGCTTCTTGTTAATGGTGCAAGTTTGCACCTACCTCCTCTTCATCACCACCATCATCACCATCATTTTGTACCTGTGGGTTAGTACCAACATAAAGCAAATTTGCCACCACCTCCGGATTAGTAATGTCCGAATTAGGTAGAATAATAAAACAATTAGCTCTAATGATTCTCCATGCATATTGGTAATTGTGAGTAGGGTCATGGGTTTTAAGGAATGACAAAGTAGTATAAAAGTTTAGATAATAGTTCTCATCTATCCTCTTGATCCCTTGATTCATACTCACCCCAAACTTCTTAGCAATAAAAGTGATGATTCCATCTACCATTATATTACCCTTATCATCTGGTTTTCTTTTTATCAATTGAAACAAGATAATCAAGCAAGTAATAGCAAATGTTAACATGGTGGTTATAAAGCATTTCTCATAAATAGCTCATCATTCCTCATTAGTCCCTACCTATTTCCTAGTCTATCCATAGCATTATTATCAGTGTATCGACAAGCATAAATAGATTGAGAGAGAAGAGCTTTAGACCTACTCCTTTGCTTGTCATCTTTAAAATGGATGCCATGGTTCTTGGATGTTGCTTTCTCTTTCTTTGCACCACTTCTAGAGCTTTCAATCTCCTTGCCTTTTTTATGCCATTGACCTAGTTAACTTGGTTTGGGTTTTAGGGAAGGTTATGGTTTGGAAAGGTTGGTTTAGTGATGGGTTGGGGTTTAAGTGAGGTTGATAAGTTTAATGATGGAGATTGGTGAAGAATTTTTTTTTTTTTTTTTTTGGTTTTTGGGTTAGGGTTAAATAGTGTAGAATTTGGTGTTTGAATGGATGATTGTTTGTTTTGATTGGTGGTAAATGTTTGGAATGATGAATGGAGATAGATATGGAGGTTTAAATGTTGATGTTATGGAGGTCTAGAGAGGGAAGTTGAAGGATGAGGGTAGTTTGTGTTTGAGAATGAAGGAAGAAGAAGAAAAGTGAAAAAAAATGGTAAAAGAGGGTCTGGGACCATGGCACGGCCGTGCCAGTACAGGCACGGGCCGTGTCAACTCTCTGGAAGTTGATGAAGTATGGCTAGGTTACAGGAACGGCCGTGCCATCAGTGGCACTGGCCGTGCCAAGCTTCTGGACATGCAAGGCTCAATTTTCTTCATTTTTCGCATCATTTTTGGACAAATACCTACAAAATAAATTAAAACAACAAAAAAACAAACAAAATAAAAGCAATTAAACCCGTGGGTTGCCTCCCACGAAGCGCTCTTTTAGAGTCATTAGCTTGACGATTAGAAGGTTTCTCTACCCAATACCCAATCTTTCCCAAAGGGATAGTGGCATCAACCTAAGATTCTCTCCCAAATTACACATAGCTTTTTCAATGGTTTCACTCTCAACAATCACACAAGGGGTGGAAAAACTCTCAATCACTATGAGGTTAGGCTTAACAAGCCTTTGTGGGACATGGATTTTGAGTTTATAAGGTGGTGAAACGATTGGCTTATCACTCTCTCCTATGACTTCCTCACCTTGTTGCTTTTCACTCTCTATCTCACCCTCAATTGTCTTAGTTTTCATAATGGGGTCCTCTAACTGCTTACCGTCCCTAAGTTGAATAGCATTTATAAGGTCTTTGGGGTTGACTTCAGTTTGACCTGGAAAGACTTCGGGGGTTTGAGAGGAAGTAGCTACTTTTTGGGCTACTTGAGAGATTTGAGTTTCTAGCATTCTAGTGTGAGTAGCAATGGAGTCCACTTTAGATGTAAGCTTGACAAAAGAGTCATTTAAAGATCCAGTTTGATTTTTAAGTTCTTGAAATTGCTTGGATTGCTCCATAGCATGTTTTTCTAGTAAAATTTCCAAGCTGGATTTCTGAGGGACTCTTTCGTTGCTTGCATAAACGGGTGGTGTTGTTTGTTGTCCAAAGGTATAAAATTTTTGCTCGGGACTTTTAGCAACACTACCTAGTTGGCATTCAACACCAGTATGGTCAAGTATTCCACAAAATTCACAAGGTGGTGAAACAAGAGCAGGTGTGACGACACTTACAGTTAATTTATCAAACTTTTGAAGAAGTGTGTCCACCTTAGCAGATAGATGATCAAGGGTAGAAACTTGGCACATACCTGCCTCTTTTTTAGAGGGTGGATGAGTACCTTCAGTGATAACTCTCTCACTTGTCCACTGATAGTGGTTTTATGCCATGTTCTCGATCAAATCATAGGCTCCTGTGTAAGTTTTATTCATCAAAGCTCCACCTGCAGCTGCATCAACATTCATTTTTGTGGAAAACAAAAGACCATTATAAAAAGTGTGGATAATAAGCCAATTCTCAAAACCATGATGGGGGCAAAGCCTAAGCATTTCTTTGAAACGCTCCCACGCATTGTAAAGAGATTCACCATTTTTTTGAGTGAATTGTGTGATTTGACTCCTTAATTGAGCAGTTTTACTATGGGGAAAGAATTGGGAAAGGAATGCCTTCCTCATTTGGTCCCATGAAATTATAGAACCAATTTTCAATGAATGAAACCAAGCACTAGCTCTATCCCTCAAAGAGAAAGGAAAGAGGTGCAGCCTTACGGCCTCTTGGTTTGCCTTCAAAGTTCCACTGAGTCTTAGAAAAGTTGAAATATGAAAATTCGGATCCTCAGTGGGTGATCCGAAAAATTGATTTTGCTGCACCAGGTAAATAAGTGCAGGCTTTATTTCAAATTTAATATCCTCAACCGTTGGGTACACAATAACATCGTACGGCTCATCTGAAGATGTGATTCCATACTCTTTAAGAGCACGTTTCTCATCCATATCGTTATTTTCTTCTTTGAGCCATGCCTGAAATCAAAACGGTTAAAGATAGAAAATAAAAAATAATAATAAAAAAAATTAAATAATAAAATAAGGAGAAAGGGAGGGAGAGATATTATATATATATATATATATATATATATATATGTTTTTTTTTTTTTTTATGGAGAGAGAGAGAGAGATATATATATTTTATATATAAATATATATATATATTTTTTTTTTTAGTTTTTTTTTTTTTTTTATATCTATAGAGAGAGAGAGAGATAAATATATAAAAAATAAAAAGATAAGAAAAAGAAATAAATTTTTTTTTTATATATAAATATATTTTATTTACTTATATAACTTTTTTTTTTTTTTTAAGACTAAACACTATTGAAAAGTTAATCAAATTACAATAACTCCCCGGCAGCGGCGCCAAAAACTTGATGAGATAAAACCGCAAGTGCACAGTCTTATCGAAGTAGTAAAATAAGAGTATCGTTCCGACAGGGAGTTATGAATTCAATTATCTTTTAACAATGATTAGAATTAAAGTATAGGAAGTAGAAAGTTGTATTTTTATATATTTAAAAGAAAATAATAATAAAAGATAAAAGCCTTGGGATTATTGGTTCATCCTAACGACAAGTCCTTCTCAAACCAAACTATTAAACTTATAACTTTATGTTAGACCTAATTTCTCAAGACAGTTTCTCTTTTGTTCCTCTAGCAACCAAGCCTATTTCGCTGACTTGATTGTTATTAGTTCCCTTGAAGATCGAAACTATATGTCTCAAAGATTGCAAAGCCTATTTCGCTGACTTTGCAATCCTTGTCTAAATTCACTTGTTCGAATATCAAAGCTCCACTTTCGTTTTATGAATTGATATTTGAGATGATGGATAAACAATTATCAAACCCTCCACTTTCGTTTCCACAGTTTGATAATGGTTGATCCATGTTAAAGTGGTGAATTTAGATAAGGAATTAGGGTTACATAAGATTAAGGTTTAAAGCTTGGTTTGATTAGGATTATGTCATTAGACTTATCCAACAATCCCAAGACAAGAGAAGTCTACTCACTGACGTTCATCGTAGACAAGGGGAAGAATAGAGAAAACATAAAAGTAAATAACAAAGAAAGTAAAATGAACTTTTATTAGAAAGACAATTGTCACATATTGTATTCCAAGAAAAGATGAATATTTGTGATGGCTAGCTACTCTATTTATAGTAAACAATTGACTTAAAATCTAAGCAAGTATATTCCAAGAATATTCCTCGGTAGATTGTGCGCCAAAATAGAATAGCTTGGAGTCCAAGCAAAAGCAGCAAAAGGTGTTCTGGAGAATATTCCAAGTATATTCCACGAGACATATTTTTGTCTCCGAATCTTCATATTTTTGTACCGAATCAGCTCCAAATCCATTTCTTTTGCTCTAAGACTCAATCCATCCAATATTCGTTCCTGAAATATAATAAAATGCAATTGTAGTAAAATAGTTCAAGAAAGGAAATAATATTAATATAAAATAAACTTAAATCTAAATAAAACTAAACTAAATAACATATTAAAATAGATAATAAATGACTCATCAAACTCCCCCACACTTGAATCTTTGCTTGTCCTCAAGCAAAAGGCATAAACATGGTAGCAAAAACAATTTTATCAAATGACAATTCGATTAAAGCGCATGTCTCCTCAAGGGCTTAAATCCCAAATGTACACTAATCACAAACTTAAGCATTTCTTGTAATTTTTTATTCAACCCAACGATCAAGCTTTAAGTGAGTGTGTGTGTGAAGTCCAACCCTTTTCTTGCTCCTGTATAAGATAGGCATTATGAGGAAATATGGTCTAATCCTAGCACTAAACCAACCAAGAAAGATTCCTTTTATAATTCATATAAGAAAGATACGAGTATTTGAGAATTTTTGTTCTTTGCCATTTGCACATTTAAGTTCTTTATTTAAGGAACAACATCTTCACGTAGGAAGTCGGAGGGCCTACCCCCTTCCCCAATCTAGATTCAATGGTATCCCTTAAAACATCATCTTCACGTAGGAAGTCGGAGGGCCTACCCCCTTCCCCAATCTAGATTCAATGATGCTTTTTTTTAAAGTTTTTCCTTAAGATAACAATCATCTTCACGTAGGAAGTCGGAGGGCCTACCTCCTTCCCCAATCTAGATTCAATGATTAGATCTTTGGAATTTATTTGGCTTTTTGGCTTTTTATGAACTCCCTTATACTAACTTATACTACTGGCACTTTGAGAATCTTTAAAGGTTAATGCACCACTAAGACTAAAACGCGTTTCCTTAAAATACCTATTCATACATTTACAGGGAAGCAACTTTGTGTTTTTCTTATTCACTTTAAAACAAGATGTGGGTATATCAAGAAGACTTAAAACACAAGAGTTTGCTTTCATGTACAAGAATCAATCAAATAAGAGGAGACAATGAAAATTTTGTGTCATGATATTTTCAATAAAAATTAGCTACTTAACCATGCCTTTTACAATAAAACAAAACAAAAGAATAAAGTTCAAGGGAGTTTGGAAACACTACGACTAAAGACACTTTATTAGGCTCCCCCCACACTTAGGAGAAGCATTGTCCTCAATGATTTAAAAGAAGAAGAAGAAGAAGAAGAAAAAGAAGAAGAGGATGAAGAAAGAAGAGAAGTAGAGAAGAGTAAAGGAAGAGGAGAGCTCACAATTTTATTGAAGTCCTTAAGGTGGACCTTGGAGGTGAAGATGTTGCATCATGTATCGGAACATTTGATTGTTTTATTCAGTTATTTGATTGCCCCTTAGGACATCGTTTCTTAGCCCGATCATTTCAACACCTTGTCTTTGTTGCTCGGTGCATGTTCTTTGAACTTCGGTTTGCATCAATGCCCACCATTCATCATTATAGTTTCCACCGGCTTCTTGTTAATGGTGCAAGTTTGCACCTACCTCCTCTTCATCACCACCATCATCACCATCATTTTGTACCTGTGGGTTAGTACCAACATAAAGCAAATTTGCCACCACCTCCGGATTAGTAATGTCCGAATTAGGTAGAATAATAAAACAATTAGCTCTAATGATTCTCCATGCATATTGGTAATTGTGAGTAGGGTCATGGGTTTTAAGGAATGACAAAGTAGTATAAAAGTTTAGATAATAGTTCTCATCTATCCTCTTGATCCCTTGATTCATACTCACCCCAAACTTCTTAACAATAAAAGTGATGATTCCATCTACCATTATATTACCCTTATCATCCGGTTTTCTTTTTATCAATTGAAACAAGATAATCAAGCAAGTAATAGCAAATGTTAACATGGTGGTTATAGAGCATTTCTCATAAATAGCTCATCATTCCTCATTAGTCCCTACCTATTTCCTAGTCTATCCATAGCATTATTATCAGTGTATCGACAAGCATAAATAGATTGAGAGAGAAGAGCTTTAGACCTACTCCTTTGCTTGTCATCTTTAAAATGGATGCCATGGTTCTTGGATGTTGCTTTCTCTTTCTTTGCACCACTTCTAGAGCTTTCAATCTCCTTGCCTTTTTTATGCCATTGACCTAGTTAACTTGGTTTGGGTTTTAGGGAAGGTTATGGTTTGGTAAGGTTTTGGTTTGGAAAGGTTGGTTTAGTGATGGGTTGGGGTTTAAGTGAGGTTGATAAGTTTAATGATGGAGATTGGTGAAGAATTTTTTTTTTTTTTTTTTTGGTTTTTGGGTTAGGGTTAAATAGTGTAGAATTTGGTGTTTGAATGGATGATTGTTTGTTTTGATTGGTGGTAAATGTTTGGAATTATGAATGGAGATAGATATGGAGGTTTAAATGTTGATGTTATGGAGGTCTAGAGAGGGAAGTTGAAGGATGAGGGTAGTTTGTGTTTGAGAATGAAGGAAGAAGAAGAAAAGTGAAAAAAAATGGTAAAAGAGGGTCTGGGACCATGGCACGGCCGTGCCAGTACAGGCACGGGCCGTGTCAGTACAGGCACGGGCCGTGTCAACTCTCTGGAAGTTGATGAAGTATGGCTAGGTTACAGGAACGGCCGTGCCATCAGTGGCACTGGCTGTGCCAAGCTTCTGGACATGCAAGGCTCAATTTTCTTCATTTTTCGCATCATTTTTGGACAAATACCTACAAAATAAATTAAAACAACAAAAAAACAAACAAAATAAAAGCAATTAAACCCGTGGGTTGCCTCCCACGAAGCGCTCTTTTAGAGTCATTAGCTTGACGATTAGAAGGTTTCTCTACCCAATACCCAATCTTTCCCAAAGGGATAGTGGCATCAACCTAAGATTCTCTCCCAAATTACACATAGCTTTTTCAATGGTTTCACTCTCAACAATCACACAAGGGGTGGAAAAACTCTCAATCACTATGAGGTTAGGCTTAACAAGCCTTTGTGGGACATGGATTTTGAGTTTATAAGGTGGTGAAACGATTGGCTTATCACTCTCTCCTATGACTTCCTCACCTTGTTGCTTTTCACTCTCTATCTCACCCTCAATTGTCTTAGTTTTCATAATGGGGTCCTCTAACTGCTTACCGTCCCTAAGTTGAATAGCATTTATAAGGTCTTTGGGGTTGACTTCAGTTTGACCTGGAAAGACTTCGGGGGTTTGAGAGGAAGTAGCTACTTTTTGGGCTACTTGAGAGATTTGAGTTTCTAGCATTCTAGTGTGAGTAGAAATGGAGTCCACTTTAGATGTAAGCTTGACAAAAGAGTCATTTAAAGATCCAGTTTGATTTTTAAGTTCTTGAAATTGCTTGGATTGCTCCATAGCATGTTTTTCTAGTAAAATTTCCAAGCTGGATTTCTGAGGGACTCTTTCGTTGCTTGCATAAACGGGTGGTGTTGTTTGTTGTCCAAAGGTATAAAATTTTTGCTCGGGACTTTTAGCAACACTACCTAGTTGGCATTCAACACCAGTATGGTCAAGTATTCCACAAAATTCACAAGGTGGTGAAACAAGAGCAGGTGTGACGACACTTACAGTTAATTTATCAAACTTTTGAAGAAGTGTGTCCACCTTAGCAGATAGATGATCAAGGGTAGAAACTTGGCACATACCTGCCTCTTTTTTAGAGGGTGGATGAGTACCTTCAGTGATAACTCTCTCACTTGTCCACTGATAGTGGTTTTATGCCATGTTCTCGATCAAATCATAGGCTCCTGTGTAAGTTTTATTCATCAAAGCTCCACCTGCAGCTGCATCAACATTCATTTTTGTGGAAAACAAAAGACCATTATAAAAAGTGTGGATAATAAGCCAATTCTCAAAACCATGATGGGGGCAAAGCCTAAGCATTTCTTTGAAACGCTCCCACGCATTGTAAAGAGATTCACCATTTTTTTGAGTGAATTGTGTGATTTGACTCCTTAATTGAGCAGTTTTACTATGGGGAAAGAATTGGGAAAGGAATGCCTTCCTCATTTGGTCCCATGAAATTATAGAACCAATTTTCAATGAATGAAACCAAGCACTAGCTCTATCCCTCAAAGAGAAAGGAAAGAGGTGCAGCCTTACGGCCTCTTGGTTTGCCTTCAAAGTTCCACTGAGTCTTAGAAAAGTTGAAATATGAAAATTCGGATCCTCAGTGGGTGATCCGAAAAATTGATTTTGCTGCACCAGGTAAATAAGTGCAGGCTTTATTTCAAATTTAATATCCTCAACCGTTGGGTACACAATAACATCGTACGGCTCATCTGAAGATGTGATTCCATACTCTTTAAGAGCACGTTTCTCATCCATATCGTTATTATCTTCTTTGAGCCATGCCTGAAATCAAAACGGTTAAAGATAGAAAATAAAAAATAATAATAAAAAAATTAAATAATAAAATAAGGAGAAAGGGAGGGAGAGATATTTTATATATATATGTTTTTTTTTTTATTTTTATGGAGAGAGAGAGAGATATATATTTTTTATATAAATATATATATATTTTTTTTTTTAGTTTTTTTTTTTTTTATATCTATAGAGAGAGAGAGAGATAAATATATAAAAAATAAAAAGATAAGAAAAAGAAATAATTTTTTTTTTGTATATAAATATATTTTATTTACTTATATAACTTTTTTTTTTTTTTTAAGACTAAACACTATTGAAAAGTTAATCAAATTACAATAACTCCCCGGCAGCGGCGCCAAAAACTTGATGAGATAAAACCGCAAGTGCACAGTCTTATCGAAGTAGTAAAATAAGAGTATCGTTCCGACAGGGAGTTATGAATTCAATTATCTTTTAACAATGATTAGAATTAAAGTATAGGAAGTAGAAAGTTGTATTTTTATATATTTAAAAGAAAATAATAATAAAAGATAAAAGCCTTGGGATTATTGGTTCATCCTAACGAAAAGTCCTTCTCAAACCAAACTATTAAACTTATAACTTTATGTTAGACCTAATTTCTCAAGACAGTTTCTCTTTTGTTCCTCTAGCAACCAAGCCTATTTCGCTGACTTGATTACTATTAGATTTTGGTTCCTCTAACAACCAAGCTTATTTCTCTGACTTGATTGTTATTAGTTCCTTGAAGATCGAAACTATATGTCTCAAAGATTGCAAAGCCTATTTCGCTGACTTTGCAATCCTTGTCTAAATTCACTTGTTCGAATATCAAAGCTCCACTTTCGTTTTATGAATTGATATTTGAGATGATGGATAAACAATTATCAAACCCTCCACTTTCGTTTCCACAGTTTGATAATGGTTGATCCATGTTAAAGCGGTGAATTTAGATAAGGAATTAGGGTTACATAAGATTAAGGTTTAAAGCTTGGTTTGATTAGGATTATGTCATTAGACTTATCCAACAATCCCAAGACAAGAGAAGTCTACTCACTGACGTTCATCGTAGACAAGGGGAAGAAGAGAGAAAACATAAAAGTAAATAACAAAGAAAGTAAAATGAACTTTTATTAGAAAGACAATTGTCACATATTGTATTCCAAGAAAAGATGAATATTTGTGATGGCTAGCTACTCTATTTATAGTAAACAATTGACTTAAAATCTAAGCAAGTATATTCCAAGAATATTCCTCGGTAGATTGTGCGCCAAAATAGAATAGCTTGGAGTCCAAGCAAAAGCAGCAAAAGGTGTTCTGGAGAATATTCCAAGTATATTCCACAAGACATATTTTTGTCTCCGAATCTTCATATTTTTATACCAAATCAGCTCCAAATCCCTTTCTTTTGCTCCAAGACTCAATCCATCCAATATTCGTTCCTGAAATATAATAAAATGCAATTGTAGTAAAATAGTTCAAGAAAGGAAATAATATTAATATAAAATAAACTTAAATCTAAATAAAACTAAACTAAATAACATATTAAAATAGATAATAAATGACTCATCAATTATAAAGATCTGTCAAAAAAAAAGTTGATTATAAAGAGCTTGATTATCAAACTTTAAATAAGTTTGACTTGAGTATAAAAATTTCTATATATCGAATTCAAAACAAATTTTGAACCGAACCAATTAACGGTTTGAGCCGAGACGAATTTGACTCGACTCATTTTCAGTTTTACCCACAACTTAAAATCAAATAGATCACAAAAACCAATACTAGTTGCATAACCAAAAACTTGTTCACCTCTAGGTTCTATAAAGAACAAAAATGAACTTGAAAAGAAAAAAAGTGCCCACTCTTGAATTGAAACTGATGTTGAGTTTTATGTCACTTGGAGATGAACAATTCCCCATGCTGATTATATAGTATCTAGTAGAGAAGGTGAATGACAAACCTCTCAAAAAAGTTTTTGAATTTCATTGTTTTATATAGCAAGGAGATCCGCTTGCGCCTTTTTTGTTCCTTGTGGTTGCGGAAGGGTTTAGTGGGTTGATGTGTAATGCGGTAAACTTACATTTATTTGAAGGCTTCCGGTTTCCTGAGGAGGGTTTGGAGATATCCCATCTTCAATATGCCAACGATACTCTTTGTATTGGAAAGGCATCGGTGGAAAATCTTTGGACTTTGAAAGCTTTGTTGAGAAGGTTCGAGATGACATCCGAATTGAAGGTGAATTTCCTTAAAAGTTGTTTGATTGGAGTGAATGTGGAGAGGGATTTTATGGAGATGGCTTGTGGTTTTTTGAATTGTAGTGAAGGCTGTCTCCCGTTCAAGTATTTGGGCTTACCGGTAAGGGCAAATCCGGGAAGAGTGGCTCCTTGGCAACCTGTTTTGGATTTATTATCTCGTATATTAAATAATTGGGAAAATAAGTTCGTTAGTCTTGGCGGTAGGATCGTTCTTTTGAACGCGGTTTTGAATTCAATCCCTATTTTTTACTTAACTTTTATGAAAATGTCGTTGAAGGTGTGGCGGAGGATAGTGAGAATTCAAAGGGAGTTTTCTTTGGGGGGGAAGATCAAATGGGTTAGGTGGAGTTTGGTTTGTAAACCAAAAGAGGAAGGTAGTTTGGGGGTGAGGGATGTTAGAGCGGTTAATTTGAGCCTTCTAGCAAAGTGGAAATGGAGGTTGATCCAAGATAGGAATGCCCTCTAGAAGGACGTGTTGGTGGAGAGGTATGGTCAGTTATGTGTTTGAGGGTTGGTGGGGGAGGATTAGATTTGCTCGGCCAATGTTTCAAGATGGTGGAGGGATCTGGTGCACTTGGATGACTCAAATTGGTTCACTTCCGAACTTTCTAGAAAAGTGGGGAATGGTGCGAACACAAGTTCTTGGGATATGGCTTGGAAAGGAACGATTACGTTTAGGGACAAATATCCTAGACTTTTTTTGCTTTCTAATCAAATGGAGGTGAAGGTGGGTGAGTTGGGGGATTTTGATCGTAGCGATGGTAATTGGTGGTTTTCATGGAGACGCCCCCTTTTTGTTTGGGAGAATGATTTGCTAACGGAATTGTTGGCGGATTTGGAGGGATTCTAAGGGACTTTAGAGGAGGATGTTTGGTGGTGGAGGATGGAAAAGAATGGTGGTTATTCGCTGAAGTTGGCGGTATTGATGGTATAAGAAATTGGCGGTATTGATGCTTGAGGAGAGTACTAATTCGGTGGAGCAAGGCGTGGTTTTTGATTCCATTTGGAAAAGCCCGGCGCCGTCCAAAGTCGTGGTGTTTTCATGGAAGCTCCTTCATGATAGAATTCCGTCAAAAGTGAATTTGGCGTATAGACATGTGTTACCTCCGGAGGCTTCTCTCAACTGTGATTTATATTTGAGGATGGCTGAGTCGACAAACCATCTGTTTATTCACTTGTCTTTTGCTTCAGAAGTGTGGCAAGGTTTGTTCGGCTGGCAGGATTTCAGCTTTGTGTTACCTCCGAATTTGTTCATTCATTGGGAGTGTTGGAGTGGGGGTGAATCAAAGAAGAAGATTCGTAAAGGTTACTGGTTGATTTGGCACGCCGCGGTTTGGAGTATTTGGAGGGTGAGAAATGATCGCATCTTTACAAATACAATTTGTGGGGTAGTGGAGGTGGTAGAGGCGATTAAGGTTTTATCGTGGAGATGGGTGTTGAGTCGAATGAATATGTCGGCGAGTTTGTATTACGAATGATGTTGGAACCCTAGGGAGTGTCTGATTCGTTCAGGGTGTGGTTTCGGAAGATCGGAGGTTGAGGCTGGGGTATGCGGTGCGTGCAGTTTGCGTTTTGGTGTACTGCAGTTTGGTATATGTTAGCCTCAGGTCTGCTGTTCTGTTAGCAGTGGCAGTTTTCTGGTTTTTCTGCCTACAAGCTTGATGTCATGCGCTGTGGGAGTTTTTGTTGTAGTTTTGTGAGGTTTCTGGTAAATTTTGTATTGTCCCTGTGCTGCTGTCCGTGAATTTTGTTGTGCTTCTTGTACATGCTCGTTTCGAATAAATTTTGTTGATTCTAATTAAAAAAAAAAAGCAAAGCATCTAGCACATGGAAGGTTCGGAAACAACCAAGAGGGAGCATTACCTATAAAGGACCCTTCTTTACGTGTTGGCTAAGTAAATGTTGGTAAACAATCAATTGTTCACATTTGTGACATCTAATCTAATCTAAATTGAATAAAATGTTCTTTAGTAATAATTTTTTATGCATTCATTTTCGTTGGGGACCGAAACGAAAAATACTATAAATTTGATTTGTAACATTATTTTTTCTCGTGGTGGCCTCTCCTAAAATCAATGTATTGAAATAACTCAAGTTCCTAATTTTTTTTATTTCTTTTTTCTGTTTAAATTGGTGGTACACAAAATGAACCTTTGGTTTTGATTTCTCTATAAACTGAGACGATAAAATTTACGTCACAACTAAATAATTTGTTGAACTTTGTTAATGAATCAAATAAGTTGAACCATATAAAGATTAAATATATGATAATTGTAAATACATAATGTATTCAAAATGATTCTGTTAAATGTGACAAAGATTCTGTTAAACGTTTATCCTCAGCTTCTCTTTCTTTGTCACAATATAGTGTAAAACCTTTAATATTATTGACATTGCATCTCAAAGGTTTGAATACAATTCCATAAAATAAATAAATAAATAAACTCATGATTTATTACGATGTAGTTACGATATTAATATCTGATTCGTTAATCAATGATTAATATTATTTATTTTATTATGTAAAGTGAAACACTCACTTTAATGTAGCAGGGTCAAATGAATAAATACTTGCTTATAGTAAGATTTTGAGTTGTTGCTGAATTCTTCTTTTATGTTCCAGAGCTTAAAGAAACAAGAAAAAAGGCACAAAAAATTGTCCCACCTCGACTAAAAGAAATGCTAAGATAGTACTTATATACTACTTCAAAGTATCTCTTTAACTTGAAGATGATTTTGTTGAGTTTTGAATGAGAGGAATTATCCATTACTTGTTCCAAACAAAACCATGTCTACCTATCTATAAACATAAAATGAAGTTACGAAAAGAAAACCGATAATAAGGGAAATAACTTAGGGTAAAAGCATCCCAAAAAAAAAAACCTAAGGGTAAAATCTATATAGTCGAGTTTGCAATGCTATCGTAACATTGAATTATCTTTCGAAAAAAAATGTAACATTGAATTAGAAAAAAATAACGTGTGTGACTTAGTCAACAACAACAACTAAGATTTATCCTATTATGAAAGGTCGGCTAGATAAATCAAATGATCCCATAATGTTTTATAAAATACCATTTGTTTTCTTGATTGCTTAAGAAGTTTTGAGAAGATGCATTGAAGTGTCCTAGAGGTTCTTATTGTTGAAATTTAGGTTTAACTCATCCTTACAAAACCGACTTTGTGGTATTGTGTTAGACTCAATCACGATTTCTATGACTTATGTCCCCTCCGATCTTTTTTATGCAGATGATGCGATGATTTTTTTGCGTGTGTACTTATCTAACATAAGAGATCTTAAACAATTATTGAATAACTATATATGCTAGTGTTTCTGGCCGTGTAAAAAGAGCAAATCTACTATCTTCGCTGTCCACATCAGTAATATCAGAAGAGCCAAAATTGTCGATCCTTTGCGTTTCTCTGAGACATGTTTGCGTATCAATGTCAAGGGTGGAAACAACATTACACTTTATTACTGGTAGGACAATGGATCACTTTGTGTAATTGGTCTTAAAAGTGGAATGTTAGAACTTCAGTTGGGAGAGTTTAATTTAAAAGAAAAATTGGATTGCATATCTTTGAATATTGGACCGTCATAAATATTCCTAAGGGCTTAAAAGCCCTCTAGAAGGGTTTAGGCGCCCTATAGAAGGGACTTTGGAGGTCTAGGCGCGTCCTCCTCAGGACGCCGCCCACCTCGGCTTCTAGAAACCTCTAGAAGTCGCCCTAAACCGCCTAAGTGAGCTAAAAAGACTAAAAACCCTGCTTTCTTAGAGCTTAAGTCACGCAAGAAAAAGTCCATTAGCAGGCTATAAATAACCCCCTTGGGGTCATTCTAAAAGGATCCATTATTCAGTCTAGGAACCCTAGATTAGATAGTTTACGATTCTTAACCCTAGAATCCTTACCGTACTTTTTCTGTAAGTACAAATATAATGGAAAGATCTAGAAGGGTTCTGGTGCCATGTTTGATTGCATCAAGAAGTATGTTTTGTTCTATTGTGAGCTTAAATGGTTAAGAATTTAATGAAAAGTATTGTGGGATCCATTTCAAAATGAGATGCTTAAATGAGACGCTGAGTCTTATAAAATCCCCAAAAATTTCCTCCCCAATGAGGATGCCTATTAGATATCAAGTCTTAAATGGTTAAGATATCACCATTAAGGATGATTTAACAACACCAAAAACATACAAAAATACATGGGCAGGAGGAAAAAGACCCACATCGATGGTGCATGAACAACCAAGAGGAAGGTTTACTTATAAAAAGCCTTGAATACATTTAAGTTAATATTGTACCCAATAATTCACATTGAGGATTGTACCAAAAAAAAAAAAATTCACATTAAGGTGACCACTAAAATTAATTAAAGTGGTTATTAGTAATAATTTTTTGTGTATTGATTATTGCTGGATCTTGATTTTCAAAAACTAAAGTAAAATTATAGTTTTTGAATGTAAGTTTTGGCGAAAATGAAACCACTGAAATAATTGGAGTCTCTAAATTTTTTCAATCTTTTGTTGAATAAAATTGGTTGTATAAGGATATGCAGCTTCATGATACAAAAAATGAATATTGAACTGATCAGAGTAATGGATTTAATAATAATTAATATGTTGTATGAAATCAAGTTGAGTACGTTCACTAATTCAGTTGATTCAGTCTTAATTATAGTTATGGACAAAAATGTTAACTATGTGGTTTGGATACATTAATTCTTCAGAATTCGATCATTTTATGTTCAAGCTTTCAAGGAAACATCTTCAACAAATCTTGAAATATGTTGTCGATTATTTTTTGTAAATTCCTTTAGCTCTGAATTCTGGCTAAGTTACCATACTTAATGGTGCATGTGAAAATCGTAAAAAGAGACCACGATGTAATGTTAACCAGTGCTTCCGGGGCACTGGTTAAGGAGTCAAATGTAGTAAGTATTGCATTGGAATTTATGCTGTCAACTTTTCAAAAACATAAAAAGTGTTACTTTCATTTTAAAACTTTCTTTTTTTAGTTTCCTTAACCGGTGCCCCTGGAACACCGGTTAACATAACCCTATAAGTAATGCAGAAACATAAGAAATATACACACCATATTGCTACATATTTAATACTGAAGATCGACATGGAAAACATCAAATACTTAAACAAGATGTAGAGCATGTATATCCCCACGATCGCTGCTTCTACGTTTGTAACCATGTCGTTGCCGCTCGCCTCCCTCTTCTACATAGACTGTTGTTTCTCTATTTCTGCAGGTTACAAAAGTTGAAGTAAGATTAAACCATATGAGTTGTGCATTATTTGTCTTTGTGTTGCATGGAAAAGTCATATGAGTTTTTAACATTTTGGCTCATTACAATAGCTTCCCCTATAGAAACAATGTTATCCTTAAGATTGAAATTTGAGTAGGACACTTTGAAGGCCTCCCATGAATCAATAGGTGTAAAAACTAAGTGCTCTATAGGGGAAGCTAAGTGTTCACCCTACATGAGTTTTCGGCGAGCTAAAACAGCAACAGGTTGTAAAATAGAGCCTAAATAAAAAGTTATCAAAGGTAGGGGCCCATACAGCTGTGTAGCATCTCCCGTGAACAATTTCAGCTGGGAGAAGTGGAGAACTGGATGAATTTTGGCAGATTCTGGAAGGTGCAGTTTATAGGCAACTGAACCAACCTTCGCAATAACCAGAAAAGACGCATACTCGGCTTCTGATTATGACACAACGCCACTGTGTGTTGTCGATAAGGTTGAAGGCGCACTAAAAAAAAATCACCCACCTGCAACTGTGCATCAGAACGTCTTTTCTCAGCTTGCACTTTGATACCAGTTGAGCCTTGTGCAAGGTCGTTTTAAGCTGAGTCAAAAGACCATCCTGTTCCACCAAACGTTGTTGCAAGTCCACAGGATCAGTTGCATAAGCCATATAACGAACTATAGAGGGTGGATCACGTCCATAAGGAGCTGTGAAAGGCGTCATGCAATGACCGTGTGGAATGAAGTGTTATACCAGAATTCGGCCCAAGAGAGATCTTTGAACCAACCCCGAGGGTTATCAGAACAAAAACATCTCAAGTTCAAGACATTTATTGAGGACCTCACTTTTCCCATAGGTTTGAGGACATTTATTGAGTGTTCTTATGCAATTGTTACTAGTGAACTGACACTAATAGGAATTGGTCTAAAAATTGGACTGTTAGGTTCTGGTGCTTTGGAAAAAGAAAGAGATAAACAAAAGATTTAAAAGAAAGAAAAATATCAAAGACACAAGTGAATCCAATGCCATAAACTACATAATAAGTTTAATCAAAAGCAATATCATTAGACTTTAAACAAGACATGAAATTTAATTTATCTCTAATATCTTTCACTAATTCAGATTTATTAAACATACATCTGCGGAGTTTCAAAAAAAGTTGGCACACTATCCTTTCCAATGCAGATTTGTAACCTTGTGTATTATTATTTTTGTTTTTATGGTTGCGGATTATGTTAAATGATTAGTCCAATTTTTGTTTTTATGTTGTATGTGACAATGGTTCACGTGCATCTAAAAACGCATCATCATCGTCATCCTCCTCATCCTTAATATTAGACTTTCTCTATTCTCAAGAACCATTTCTTTATCACAATCTATATTAACTGAATTGCCGCTAAAAAACTTTGATTTGTTTCAGGAATTGGATTAATTTGGAACTTTGGATTCCTTTACTACCGGCTGTAGTTTGAAAGATTTGATTAACTTTCCAAGGGGATTGGATTGACCGAATAGTTCAAACTTCAAAGTTTCAAAGAATACTCTAGAGTTGCATATCCACATTCTCAGCTAGCACTCTGGAGTGTGGTTCCAATAGTCCCACATCGACGGCACTTAAACAATCAAGAGGAAGATTTACCTATAAAACACCCTTGTATACATGCTGTGAGTATAACCAACTATTCGGACCCAATAATTCATATTGTGTTGTATAGTTATGGTTTATTAGTAATATCTTTTTTTGGTTTATTGACTTCCAAATGAAGGTGGAGTAAAAATTAATGCTATTAATTATTTTTTACTTCATTGCTTTTTTTGGAAACCAACTTATCAAAATAGTCTTAGTCCCTAATCTTTTTTGTTGGTGAAATCATTTCAACAACTAAACTTTTTTTTTATGTTGTCATAGTCAATTGTTCATTTACCTTTGATGATGAGTAGATGAACTTTCTTGACCAAAAAAAAAAAGCAGTTGAACTGAAAAGTCACTGTTCAATATAATCTAAGCAAAGCAGGCAACACTCTGGATGATTTGTGTTCTTATCATCCAATTGCATGTCATAGTTATAATGTAACCACATATATCATCTCACTGATGATTTTTTATAAACATTTTAATAAACACATGATTTGTTAAGATGTACTAATGATATCTATATTTGATTCGTATAAATTAATGTTTAATATTACTTACTTTACAATGTAAATTGAAATACTCACTTTAAAGGAGCATGGTCCAATTATGTATTAATGTTGGCTTATAGTTTTATAAGATGTTGTTGAATTCTTCTTTTATGTTTCATCTCGACTAAAACTTAAAAAACATGAAAATGAGCACTAAAAATAGTCCCACCTCGACCGAAAGAAATGCTATGATAGTGCTTATATACTTAAAAGTATCTCCCAAACCTTTATGTTGAGCTTGAAGATATTTGAACGAGTGAAATTATTTAAAGAACGTTGCTTTTTTAACATACAAAACTTCATAATGACATATAGAAATGACGTTTTTACTCCAACGGTAGTTAACTACCGCTGGATTTATCCGGCGGTTGTTAACTACCGTTTAAAGTATACAAAAAAAAAAAATTGCTCCAGCGGTAGTTAACGACCGTGGAGCATGTATATTTAATTTTCTGGGCCACCTGAATGTTGGAGCATGTTTGTAGGATATAGTGGAAGTGAGTATCACACACGTACTAGAGTATTTGATCATACACATATGCATATTACAACTATCATACACAAATGTAAAGGACATTCAATAAAACTTGACATTGATTATTTACCAAGTACCAACCATAAACATTATTAGGAATATCATGCATCTTATTTCGAGATATGAATTCTATATACTTGGAACAATTAAATATACATGCTCCAAGTACCAACCCAACCCAAAAATGTAAAGGAGATTCAATAAAGCTCTTGACATTGATTATTATCAAGTACCAACCCAAAAAATTAATTATACATGCTCCACGGTAGTTAACTATCGTTGGAGCAATTAATTTTTTTATTTTTTTTGCATTGTATATTTAGAACGGTAGTTAACAACCGCCAGATAAATCCAACAGTTGTTAATTACCGCTGGAGATAAAAACGTCATTTTCATGTGTCATTATAAAATTTTCTATGTCAAAAAAGCAATTTTTTTATTCAAAACTTGTTCTTATGGGCTCAAGTCAAACCCTTTTGTCCCCCTATTTCTTATTATTTTATTTACGATTAAATTGTTGGAGCTATAGTTATTGATGAATGAATTAAAGAGGGAATGAATAGTTCACTTGGTTGACCGGGAAGTCTTGTTCGAATCTTGACGTCACTTTGATTTTAGAATACACACAACACTGCCTCACTATTCTCCCTTTGTTATTTTATTTTGTTGAAGAAATTCTCCCTTTGTTCTTAACGATTATGTGCAATCTTGATAATATAATAATGATGATGACGATGACAACGAAATTAGAATGAAATAGTGTAATTTCGAAGAAGTGATTCTTGCTTTTTTACCAACAATAACTTATATTATTTCATTCATTACAATAGAGGTAATAAACGATGAAATCAAATCGAAAATATGACAACTAGTATACAATTTTGACATCCTTAAAAAAGTATGAGCGATGAAATTTCTTTATCTCCTAGCAAAAACTTATCTTAAAGTTTGAAAAATGACTAAGAAGCGATTTATAATTAGACATCCATGGTATAGCCAAATTCTGACCAGTTGTTTGTGTTATCAATATTCAATAATACCTTTCACTAGTAGCTTGCAATCTAGTTCAATTTCCACCCTTGTTAGAGCTAATTGACCAAACCAAACCAGCATACAATTTGGACATTTTTGTTAAAGCATTCAACCCAAATGAGCTTAATGTAGAGGGAAAAGACAGCCTTGAAATTACCTTCACTTTCGCGTATGCCAACACGGCAGCCAGCAACTCCTCTGTCGATCGCCACAGCTCCATCGAAGTTAAGAGCCACAAAACCTGCTGGAGGTTTTATCCAGCCAGAGACACAAGTAGGTTGTCAGTTCCTTCTAGTATTGGTTGCTCAAATTACAAAGCACAAACAAATTAAACCAATCAAGTATCTATTATCTACTCCGTATATACATAAAAGGCTTAATTGCACTTTTGGACCCCTATCTTTTCCAAAGTTGCAGCTATGGACCTTTAACTAATTTAAATACAAAACAGCCCCTTATGTTTTGATTCTTTAGCAGTTTTGGACCCCCAAGACAAAAAAAAAAAAAAATATTTGACACGTGGCACCTCACTTAGGGTGCCACATCAGCGTTGACCGAGTCAACAATGGACTGGGGGTCCAAAACTGCCAAAGAATCAAAACATAGGAGACTGTTTTGTATTTAAATTAGTTAGGGGTCCATAACCGCAACTTTTGAAAAGATAGGGGTCCAAAAATGCAATTAAGCCTAAAAAAACAAACAATGCGTAAGTTATATGGTTCAACAGCATATTACATTACAGTGACATGTTCTCATTACTATAACATGCAAGTGGATGATTAGAACAAACTAGGAGACTCACATGTAATCTTCAGTGATATGATTTCTATAATCAGATTTGTATATCTTGTGTTATTCTTCAGTGATAACACAACATTATTTTCATGCGTAACTATAGCTTAATTACATGTATTATTCGGTAATATAAAACATGTTCAACCCACCAATAATATTGGTGCTTAGAATGTATTTAATTACCAGAATCATTTTTCTAATTTGAAACAATGAAAAGTCATTTGTCAATAGAGTTGTAATCTCATTGGAATTGCAATTCTTGAATACTGTCTTTGATCTTTCTTTCAAATCTTTTGTTTATCACAATTTATTTGCTGCATTTGTTTTCCTAAAATCTCTTATGTTAATCTTCTTTTTATCATACATGTTTCTATTCATACTTTAGTTCCTAGATTTGTGGTTGGTTTGGTGAATCGAAAATTAATCAACAAGATTATTGAGTGATTACCAATGGAGAATGCACGAATATGAACTTGGACTCTTTTTTCATTTCCATTACTTTGCTAATAAATAGATTTAACAGAGTTTTTGGACCCCTATCTTTTCATTAAGTCCATTACTTAAGTCCATTACTGAGGTGCCACGTGTATTATTTAGAGGACCACGTGACATCTCACTAATGGACTGGGGGTCTAAAACTGCCAAAAAATAAACCCCCAACCAGAAACTCAAACTGTCCCTGAGCAAATTGTTCCTGAACAAGTTGCTTCTGACCTAGAGCAAAGTGTTCATGAACACGTTGTTTCTGACCAACAACAACCAGAACAAACAGAACCACAAAACCTTAACCAATCACCAATTCACAATCAAACTTCTCCTGAACAACACACAGCTTCTGACCAACCTTCTACATCTGAAACAACCATCCCTGAACCTACACCCATCCCAGATACCATTCTGGAATCTAAATATATTGATGAACAGCTCATAAGGTTAAGTGATGAAATTCAGAGACTGATTCTTCTCAGAACAGTTCCTGTACCTCCAATTCATTACATTGACCAATGGATGGATCTGAAGAGTAATGTTAATGAATTGCTGGATCAACTCAGTACAAAATGCATCACAAATCACTCTGATATGCTGAAGAAGATGCTGGATGAACTTCAAGAAGCTGCAAGAGAGAAAGAGCTAGATTATGTGCCTCTGTTAGCCAACACTCCTTTCTATCTAGAGAGTGATTACATTTCAAGGGCTGACAGAATTCGTGAAGGGCTGAGAAGAAGACTGAGAGCCAAGGAAGAAATGGTAAACAAGCAACAAGAAGAACTCAAGAAGCAGTTTGAGCAAATTAAGTACTTGATGGAACAAGTGTCTAAACTAGCCAAACCATAGTTGCACACCAATTTTGCTTGTTTAGATTTTTGTTTTAAGTATTAAATTGCTTTGACTATGTATTTTAACTTGTTTGTCTTGTATATTTCATTGCTTCTGAAACAATTACTCATGTTAATTACAAGTTTTGGCTCTGATTATGATTGCCGTATTTCAATTTTTTTTGCTCTGATACGTATGATTGCTGTATTTTAACTCTTTCATTTATTTTATTTACTTTTTGTTGATGACAAAAGGGGGAGTAGTTGTATAGTATTTTTAGGCTCTGAGCCCCATTAAATTAACTTGATTAAATTAACTTGATTAAGTTAACTTTTTGCTCTGAACCATTTTTTTATCAACTTGGTAATTTTTAAATACTTGTGCGCATTTTATTGAAATTTAATTAATGAGTATAGAACTCAGGGGGGAGCTTACAAACCTCACCTTGAAGATCTATTAGACTCAGGGGGAGCTTACAAACCTCTATCCCAGTAGTCAACTTGTTAATTAGATTAACAACAATTGAACATTTTAAATACTATTGTTTGTCATCATCAAAAAGGGGGAGATTGTTGGAACAAAATGTGTTTCACAATAAACCTTAATGAGTTTTGATGATAACAAGGTATTAAAAATTTTCAATTGGTTATTGCTAATAATTGTTCAAGTGTACAGGACCAAAGGCAAGTCAAGTAATTTCAATAGGTCTTGGAAGAACAATGGAGAGCAAAGGAATTCGAAGCATCTGAAGAAAACTGCGTCTGAAGCTAAAGTGCTTCTGAAGCTGGAGTGCTTTTGAAGTGATGACGTCATCAGAAGCAGAAGCTCATCAGAAGCAGAAGACCATCAGAAGCAAAGTTTTCATCAGAAGCGAAATCACCACCAGAAGTTACATTTGATTAGTAAAATTCAAACTGAAGATTCAAAGTAGTTGTTTCTCATTTCAACCTCATCTAAGGAAAACGAAGAATCGAAAGGGAGGTATCAACGGTCATTTCAGAAGCACTGAGTATTTGTCCTTCGTTAATAGAGTTGACAAAGTACAAGTGTACAACCACTACCTCCACTACTATGTTTTTGTCCACGCTACAAGACAAGACAACAGCTATGCCTGCATAATTATTCCTTCAAGATGGGAATGAATTTGAAGCTTATTCTTCAAAGGACTACACCCAAATCAGGCAAAGGATTACTGGTGGATGATCAAAGGAACTCAACGACTCTTTAGACGTGGTAATCATCTCAACGTCTCTTTCACGCCTCTATATAAAGGAGTGAAGACTTGAGGATTGGAGATAGAGATATACAAGTTAAAAAGCGCCAAAACTCTGTCAATTTGATTTCACAAAGCACACTGAATTTCTGCACTGATTTGATACATCTTAGGAATTCAAAAGTCTAGAGTCTTTATTGCATTGTATTGTGAACACCACTGATTGTATATCAAGTGTTCAAGTCAAACATATTTCCCTGTATTTTTGTTTGATCAGAAGACTCTTGCCTGCGTGCTTGAGCATTAGAAGACTCTTGCTTAGTGCTTGAGCATTGGAAGACTCTTGCCTGTGTGCTTGAGCATTTTTTGAGAAGTCTCATACTTAGAGAGTATTGAGCATTTGTAATCTTAGTGATTATAGTGAAATCTCCTTGGAAGTGCAAGAGGGACTGGACTACTTCCGTTTTGTGGAAGGAACCAAGATAACTGCTTGTGTCTTATTCTTCTTTTCTCTGCTTTGATCTTTTCCGCTGGATATCTGATTCTGATCATTACATCAGAAGCATTCCCAAACTGCTTCTGAAGTATTATCAGAAGAAGTATTTTTGAGAGAAAAAGAAAACACAATTCAACCCCCCCCCCCCCCCCCCCCCCCCCCCTCTTGTGTTTTTCTCACCTTCACATTTGACATACAAATGAACATCATTATTAAAACCAACGAAGAAATTAATATTAATTGTCTCCGTGTATGAATGATCTTTTATAGATAAATATTTTTCTTGGTTGTTTCAGCACCTTCGATGTGGGACTGCTGCACCAAACTATTTTGTATACTTCAGACTTGGAAAGGTTCTTTTGAGATATACAAGGATAAGCTAGAAGTGAACAAAACTGTAAGTTTAGCTGTCATGGTTTAACCATTACAGTAGTTAAAGTAAGATTATGGGGAGGGATCAATCGCATGAAAACTGAAAATTTTACTATTAGAAAAACATATAATCTGCATTTAATCTCATGACAGTTTTAACGGAAATATAAACTGTCACTGTATCTTTTGCAGGTCATTGGAAATTGTATGCCTGTATGGTTCTAGCTTTGAAATAAAACAATTTTATATGTCTTGTTCTTCCTCTGCTCATGTTTCTAGCTTTATTCTTTATAACTTTGAAAGTAACATAACCTTGTGAGAGTGACCTTTCAATTGGGGGCACATAGCTATAAGTTCTTTTTGATTAGTTAACAATAGTATAGAGTATTAGAGGTGAAACTAAGACAAAACTGCTATTATTATGTTTTCTTTTAATCTAGTTCTAACTACAGACCAAAGAACCATACTCTTATTTTGTATTATAATTCCTACTCCTCTTTATAACAAGTGATTATCAAGCTTGAACAAACTTTTTGTAAGTCATGTTTGCTATAGAACCTTATTATATTTTTCTTAAATTTTTAATTTTTTTTTATATCTATTGATGTATTTTTATTCCCTTATTTCAGCCTTATAAAATGATCTTATGATTAAAAAGATTATTTCTTTAGATTATGAACAGAAAGAAAAAATAAAAAAACTGGGGACTTGAATTATTTCAATATATTGATTTTTCGTAACAACCCACATGAGAAAAAATTAGGTTACAAATCAAAACTTAATTTATAATATTTCTCATTTGGATTCTCATGAAAATGAATGCATCAAAAATTAAGTGGATGTCACAACACAAATGTGAATTATTGAGTCTGAACAGTTTACTTAGCCAAAATGGAAAGAAAGTTCCTTTATAGGTAAAGCTTCCTCTACGTTGCTATAGAACCTTCGATGTGGGACTATTGTGAGTGCTAGCTGCTTTGCTACTAACTACACTTTTATATATACAGAGAAAAAAGGCAACACTGTAAACTTTGAGAAGAAGCAGATTTACCTTTCTAAGTCTTAGAGATAATTTCTTTTAATATATATTCTTTGTATTAGATAACTAGCTTTGGCACAAACTATGGACACGAATCATTATTGTATTAAGACACGTTGTCACATCAATTTTATTTTTTGGACATGAATAACATTCCATTTGCCATTGATATCCTAACACGAATCATTAGCGAGATGATATATGTGGTTACATGCATGTAGTTAGTTTTGGAACATATTAGTGACATGTTATCATTATATAAATATAAGGCTTAATTGCACTTTTGGACCTCTATCTTTTCAAAAGTTGCGGTTATAGCCCCCTAACTAATTTAAATACAAAACAGCCCCCTATGTTTTGATTTTTTGGCAGTTTTGGACCCCCAGTCCATTAGTGAGATGTCACGTGGTCCTCTAAATAATACACGTGGCACCTCAGTAATGGACTGAGGGTCTAAAACTGCCAAAGAATCAAAACATAAGGGGTTGTTTTGTATTTAAATTAGTTAGGGGGCCATTACCGCAACTTTTGGAAAGATAGGGGTCCAAAAATGCAATTAAGCCTTTTCCAAAACAGTTTCTTCAGGTACTGTTTTAGAGGCCTTTGTGGGTGTTGGTTGCATTTCACCTCCTAGATGTTTTTCTAGGTTGTGAAGTGTTGAGGTTTCATGTTGTTGTTGGTTTTCTGAAGTAGTTGCTTCTAAAGCTACTTCAGAGGCTCTTTGTGGAGTTTGGTTATTTTGTGGGTTGGTTTCCTGATTAGTTTATGGGTTGGTTACAAGGTTGGTTTCTGGGTGTTGGATACTTACAGGTTTAATCAAGGGTGGTTGGAAGAAATGATCAACAGGAAAATTGAACCTTTCACAGATTTTTATCCTCTGTTCAGAGAATTCAATTTGTGTCTGCTCATAATCTATTCTTCCATCAGCTGTTTGTTTGGTTGGTTTGAAATCTGTGAGGAATTTGTTGATGTGCTGACTCAGAGGAACATCATCTGAGTCAGTGGAGGATGATGATGAGGGTGAAGATGGAAAGTCAGGAATCTGAATATTGATTTTAGCTTTTGTACCTGATGAATGAGCTTTTGGTTGAGCAGCTTTTGATGCTGGTTCTGAAGAAGCTCCTGAAGTATGCTTTCCTTTCAGGGCATGTCTTAATAGGGCTGCTCCTTCCTTGACAGTTTCCTCTTCCAGTTTAGCAGCCAAGGAAGCAATGACAGCAGCTTTCTCAGGAGCAAGCTCATACCCTGCTGCCTTGAGCTGTTCATCTCTTTGCTTCTCATACTGCTGTTTCATCTGCTTCCTCCTTGCTATCTCAGCAGCAGCATAATCCCTAGCTTCTTGCTCTTGTTCAGGGGTAGGTCTGAAACAAGGAATTTCCATAGGCTCAGCATTCTTAGCCTTTTTAGGGCTTGGTTCCTCTTTCCCAGTTCTTAGCTGTTCAGCAGCTTCCTTCATGCGCTCCTGAGCAGTCTTTAGTCCTCTTGATTTCTTATTCCTGATGGTTTGAAGAGCAGCTTCCCTAGCATCAACTTGAACCTCAGGCTCTTTGTTTCTTTTCTTCTGAACAGCTTCTTCAGAAGCAGAAACATTTGAGCTTTCAGTTTTGACAGTTTTGGCTTTCTTGGGTTTGGGTGATGCAATTTCATCTTTATCAGCTTTCTTTGACCTCTTGGAAGGTTTTCTTTGAGCTTCTTCTTCCAAGTATTATTCCTTTGAAAGGGCCTTGCTTTTTGTCTTCATGCTCTTGGCAACAGGAAGAACTCCTCCAAACATCTGTTCATGTACATCCTTCAAGCTGATCTTCTCCTTGGTCCTTTCAAAATGCTCCCTGATGTAGTTCATCTGAACATCCAGAGGATCTTGTTTGCAGATGGGGGGAAAGTTGGGCATCAAAGCTGATTTGGCATCAGATTCTTTCAAGTCTGTGCTCAGCTTCTTAAGATCCTTTACATCAATCAGCTTCATGGACCTCAGAGTTTCTGCATTTATAATTTTCCCTCTAACAGTTCCCAACTGTTCATCAGAGAAAATGTCCACTTCCTTCAGAAGCTTGAGAATCCCTCCTTGGTGAAAGATTTCAGAGAGAAGCCTCCCATAGGGCACCCAACACCTCTTCTTCAGTTGGCTCTCTCTGAGCTGTTGAACCATATGCCTGAAAATGTATATGCGCACATTTGCCTTTACACCAGTTATGAAGAAGTGTAGAAGGATCTTGTGCTCCAGAGAAGGCTGATCACTACCACCACCTTTTGGTAGTAGATTGTCATTCTGAATCTTTAGCATCACTTTGGTTTGCGCATTCATATCAGAATAAGCAAAGTTTTTAACTTTGTTGTAGAGGGTTTGATTTACAACATCATTCCAGGGGCTATCCTTGACTTTTGTAATGCCAGCTTTGTATTCTCCTTCTATTGGCCTTCGGAGAACAAAAGCAATAACATCCTCAGTGATGCATACAGAAATCCCCATGATGCTTGACCTAATCTCTGTCTGAGAGAAAGGTTCCAATCCCAATTCCTTTGTAGATTTTCCTTTAAGTTATGGATTGAGAAGCACTTTTTCAGATTCTTCAACTTTTGCAGCTTCTCTATCATGAATGCTGGCTCTGACCCAGAAATGCCGTGCCAGTGTTTGATAGGTTGGACCGTTTAAAAAGTTGAAGTAACTCCCCAAGCCTTGAGCTTCGTAGAATTTTCCAACGTCACAGTTGTGAGTGGCCAAAGAGTTTAAGTCTACCGGACTTTCTGACTGTATTTTCAATTCCCATTCCTCCAAGGACATGGTTCTTCCTTTAATCTCGTAGGCAGGAGCCTCTTGTTGTTGCATGTTTGATGATGATCCAGGTGCAGAACTAGATGAAGCCATTTGATTGATAGAGGACGAAAAGGTTTTCTAGGGTTTAAGAGTTTCTTAGCAGAGAAGGTTGGAGATGAAATGAAAGTGTGAGTTGTGAAATGAGTAGTGTGTGTTTGTTTAACTGTTTTTAGTAAAACGTTTGCAATTCAAAAGATACAAACAAACATAGCATTAATGACAAATTGGGGGCGCGTGTTAGTACGTTTAAAAGCATATAAAACATCATTGCCCTTTTTGTTATACTCCAATACAAATAGAGCACGTCAGAAACTTTTTCAGAAAACTAACCTTTGGTTAATGGGACAGCTGTTACTAGAAGTAACTGCCAACGATCCCACTAGCCTTGCTATTCAGAAGTAAAGAATAGAGCTTCTGAAGTTTTAGTGCTGATGTCATCTTGAGAAGCACATTTTCCTCAGAACCTCAGTTAAGAGCTTCTGATGGACCAGATGCTTCTGAATAGACTTCAGAACCAAACTCCTTATTCAGAGACAAGCAAATTTTTTAATCAGACACAAAGTGCATGTTCAAATTTTTCTTTATAAAATCAAATCTTTCAACAGATAAAGGCTTTGTAAATATATCAGCCCATTGATGCTCAGTATCAATGAATTGTATATCTAAAATTCCTTTTTGAACATAGTCTCTGATAAACTGGTGTTTGATCTCAATATGCTTTGCTCTAGAATGTAGAATTGGATTCTTTGACAAACAAATAGCAGCAGTATTATCACAAAAGATGGGAATACTGTTAGCGTTAATCTGATAGTCTTCCAATTGATGTTTCATCCAAAGTAGTTGTGTACAACAACTTGCAGCTGAAATGTATTATGCTTCTGCTGTAGACATAGCAATAGTTGCTTGTCTTTTGCTTGCCCAGGATATCAGATTTTCTCCCAGGAATTGCCAATTTCCACTGGTTGATTTTCTTTCAATCCTGTCACCAACATAATCAGCATCACAGAATCCAACCAACTTATAATCTAGGGATTTCCTATACAGGAGTCCAAGATTAGTTGTTCCTTTCAGATACCTGAAGATTCTTTTAACTGCAGTTAAATGAGGTTCTCTAGGATCTGATTGAAATATTGCACACAAGCATACACTGAATAAAATATCAGGTCTAGATGCAGTGAGGTATAATAGAGAACCAATCATACCTCTGTATAGCTTATGGTCTACTACAGTTCCAGTATCTTCTTTGCTTACGGTGCAGGTTGGATGCATTGGAGTGTTCATCACTTTACAATCTTCTAGCATGAACTTCTTCAGAAGCTCCTTCGTATATTTTGTTTGATGAACATATACTCATTCTTTGCTTTGGTTGATTTGAATTCCAAGAAAGAACTTCAATTCTCCCATCATGCTTATTTCAAATTCATCCTGCATTAACTTAGAAAATTCCTTGTAAAGAGATGCATTAGTAGAACCAAATATTATATCATCAACATATATTTGCACAATCAGAATGTCTTTCTTAAGAGTCCTTCTGAAGAGTGCTGTGTCAACTTGTCCTCTTTCAAAATCATTTTTAATTAAGAAATTACTTAGTCTATCATACCAAGCTCTGGGAGCTTGTTTCAAGCCATATAGTGATTTCTTAAGTTTATAAAATGGTCAGGATGCTTAAGATCCTCAAACCCAGGAGGTTGTTTGACGTACACTTCTTCTTCAATGACACCATTAAGAAAAGAACTCTTGACATCCATTTGATATAATATTATGCCATGATGAATTGCGTAGGATAGAAGTAACCTGATTGCTTCGAATCTTGCAACTAGAGCAAATGTTTCAGTGTAATCAATGCCTTCTTGTTGACTGTAGCCTTGTGCAACAAGTCTAGCACTGTTTCTGGTTACCTCTCCTTGTTCATTCAGCTTGTTTCTGAATACCCATTTTGTTCCAATAATGTTCTTCTGATTAGGTTTGGGTACCAGATCCCACACATCATTCCTTTGAAACTGATTTAGCTATTCTTGCATAGCTAATATCCATCCATCATCTGAGAGAGCTTCTTCAACAGTTTTAGGCTCAATTATTGAAAGCAATCCTATCAAAGATTCTTCTTGTCTGAAGTGAGATCTTGTTCTTCTAGGACTGTCTTTGCTTCCAATGATTAGCTCTTCAGGATGTGAAGATTTGTGCTTGAATTTTGGTTGAGCCACATGCTGAGTGTTATCTTAAGTGTCCTCAGAAGCATTTTCATTCTGTACTACTGGACTAGGTTCTGCTTCTGAAATAGACTCAGCTTCTGGAATAGGTTCAGCTTCTGGACTTGATTCAGCTTCTGAATTCTTTTCAGTATCAGAAGGTTGATCAGATTCTGATGCATCTTCAGAATCAGTTGTACCTGCATTACTTTCACTTTGCTCTGAAGTTTTACTTCCAGGCTCTCTATCATCAAATTTAACATGCATAGATTCTTCAACACAATATGTTTCTGAATTATACACTCTGTACACCTTTGACCTTTCAGAGTAACCTAAAAAGATTCCTCTTTGAGCCTTGGGATCAAATTTCTTCAGATAGTCTTTAGTGTTTAGAATGTAACAAGTACATCCAAACTGATGAAAGTAAGAGATATTGGGTCTTCTTCCTTTAAAGAGCTCATATGCAGTTTTCTCCAACATAGGTCTGATATAGATCATATTTTGAATATAACATGAAGTATTAACTGCTTCTGCCCATAAATGTTTAGCTAAATTGTTTTCATGGATCATGGTTCTGGCCATTTCTTGTAAAGTTTTGTTCTTTCTCTCTACAACCCCATTTTGTTGTGGAGTTCTAGGAGAAGAAAATTCATGGAGAATCCCATGTTTTTCACAAAAAGATTCAAGTGGCTCATTTTCAAATTCTCCACCATGATCACTTCTGACTTTCAAGATTTTCAATTCTTTTTCAGATTGTATTTGAGTGCTGGAGCTGCTAAACACTTCACATGCATAATCTTTACTTTTAATGAATTTTACCCAAGTCCATCTGCTGTAATCATCAACAATGACTAATCCATATTTTCTTCCATATAAGGATGCAGTGTTAACTGGTCCAAAAAGATCAATATGGAGTAATTCTAAGGGTCTAGAGGTTGATATAATGTCTTTGGATTTGAAAGTACTTTTCACAATTTTCCCTTTCTGACATGCACCACAAAGTGCATCTGAATGATAATCAATGTTAGGCAATCCTTTGACAAGTTGTAACTTGCTAATTTTAGAAATTAATCTCCAATTAGCATGTCCCCAACCTTCTATGCCATACCCACTTTTTATCATTCATTGACAGAAGGCAAACTACCTTCTGATCAGCCAGATCAGAGAAATTGATCTTATAGACATTCTCAACTCTCTTGCCCTTAAATGTAATGGATTTCTCATCTTTGTTGACTAGTGTGCAGTTGGTCTTACTGAACATGACATCATACCCATTGTCACAAAATTGACTAATGCTCAATAGGTTATGCTTCAGACCACCTACAAGCCACACATTATTTATTGAAATGGAGGAATTACCAATAGTACCTGTACCAATGATTTTTCCAGTTTGGTTGCCACCAAACTTCATTTCTCCTCCATCTTTCATGGTAAGGGTAAGGAACAAAGCTTTCTCTCCAGTCATATGCCTTGAACACCCGTTGTCTAGGTACCATGACCTTTGTTTCGCTCTTGCCCTTAGGCACACCTGCAATTTTAATCAATTCAGATTTAGGTACCCATATCTTCATGGGTCCTTTTGGGTTAGTTCTGGAGGTTTTACTTTTCCTCCCTTGTACCTTGGGGTGAGTGCTGAGTATCTTCTGATCATTCAATACTTTAGGTTTAACACCTTTGGGTATTGTTTTCTCAGAAGCAGTAATTGCTTTGTTCTTCTGATCCTTTGGCTTTAGGATTTTAGATTCTGGTTTAATCAGACTATGAGGAACAGGTTCTGATCTTTTTAGAATTTTAATCTTTGGAGTCTTAGGATCAGATTTTGTCATAACCTTAGACTTGAGGTTTTCTGGCTTTGATGTAATCTTAGCCTTAGAACCAGAAGCTTCAGGTTCTGACTGAACAGCAATTACAACATCAGTACCTTCAGGCAAAAAGGTGGATTTCAATCCATCCTTGATACAATCACAGTAGCTCTTGAGACTATACTCTTTGGATTTCTCCTCAGAATATCCAATCCCTTTGCCATTGTTTTTGTATGTGCTGTAGATTATAGAAGCTACTTTGCTTCTGTCTATGCCAGCCGTAATAAAATCATCCAAGGCAATTTCATGTTTATTACCAGAACCTTTATCACATTTTTCTTTTAGCTTCTGACAAAGAATCTTGAGTCTGTCTTCATATGTTGTTGATATGAAGTTAAACCCTTTGAGTTCTTCTTCAGAAGCTTTCAGTTCCAATAGAGTTGTTTCTTGTTGTTTCATTAAATCAACATATTTTTCTTTTAAATCAGACAACTCATTGGTTCTATGTTCAAATAGTGATAAGAGTTCTTTTAGAGAATCAACAAGTTCTTGTCTGGGCATCTTGGAATATACCTTATTTTCATCTTCTGAATTTGATTCAGCTTCTGATACTGCTTCTGATGATACTGTTGCCACTAACCCCATGACTGCTTTTGCATCATCATCTGCTTCTTCTTTATCAGAACCAGATTCACTGTCCAGATCTTCCCAGGTTGCCATCAAGCTCTTTTTGATTTGCTTTCTGAATTTGCTAGAGCTGAAGCTTGGTTTCTTGGGTCTGCTTTTAGACTTCTCCTTCTGAAGATTAGGGCAATCAGCAATGAAATGACCATGCTTCTTACAGTTGAAGCACCCCTTCTGATCTTCTTTCTTGGAGTTCTTATAGCCACCCCTCTTGCTCAAAAACTTCTTCTGCTTCCTTGCCAGATACTCAAGCTTGTTAGACAGCATAGCCATCTTCACAGAATGATCTTCATCAGAATCTCCATCAAGTGATTCTTCTTTAGATTCACTGGCCTTGTATGCTTTGGAAGACTTTCCTTTAGATGGTAGAGCAATAGATTTACTCTTCTTAGAGGAGTCATGCTCATTCAGACTCATTTCATGTACCTTGAGGGAACTGACAAGATCTTCAACACTCAAAGTGTTTAGATCCTTAGCTTCATCAATGGCAGTTACTTTGGGTCTCCATCTAGAAGGCAAGCTTCTCAGAATCTTGCTAACATGATCAGATGTAACATAGCTCTTCTTCAGTATTTGCAGTCCAGATACTAAAGTTTGAAATCTTGAGTACATCTTCTGTATACTCTCATCATCCTTCATCTTGAACAGCTCATACTGATGAACTAGCATTAGGGCCTTTGCTTCTCTAACCTTCTTGCTTCCTTCGTAGTTGGCACAGAGTGATGTAAACATTGCCTTAGCAGTGGATTTATCACTCATCTTCATATATTCAGTACGAGGAGTAAAAGCAACAATGATCCCTCTGATCTTGTGATGCTTTTTATAAAGCTTCTTCTGAGCAGGAGTGTGTATCTTTCTGTCAATAGCAGCTCCTTCTTCATCCAAATCCAAATCATCAACTCCATCTTCAAGAATATCCCATAGTTCTTCATCCAATCCCATGATATAGTTGTACATATTGGTTTTCCACCATGAAAACTCCTCTGGATCTCCATTCAACTTTGGAGCTTTTCCAGAATCTGATTTCCTTTCAGCAGTATCATAGTCATGTTTAACACTATTGTATTTTATAAAAGTAGTTGATTCCTCTCCATCAGACATGTTTTTCTTGGATCTTGATATGTCACACGGTTAAGTGCTTATGATAACAGAGCAAGCTCTGATACCAATTAAAGGTGAGAAAAACACAAGAAGGGGGGTTGAATTGTGTTTTCTTTTTCTCTCAAAAATACTTCTTCTGATAATACTTCAGAAGCAGTTTGCGAATGCTTCTGATGTAATGATCAGAATCAGATATGCAGCGAAAAAGATCAAAGCAGAGAAAAGAATAATAAGACACAAGTAGTTATCCTGGTTCCCTCCACAAAACGGAAGTAGTCCAGTCCCCCTTGCACTTCCAAGGAGATTTCACTATAATCACTAAGATTACAAATGCTCAATACTCTCTAAGTATGAGACTTCTCAAAAAATGCTCAAGCACATAGGCAAGAGTCTTCCAATGCTCAAGCACTAAGCAAGAGTCTTCTAATGCTCAAGCACGCAAGCAAGAGTCTTCTGATCAAACAAAAATACAGGGAAATATGTTTGACTTGAACACTTGATATACAATCAGTGGTGTTCACAATACAATGCAATAAAGACTCTAGACTTTTGAATTTCTAAGATGTATCAAATCAGTGCAGAAATTTAGTGTGCTTTGTGAAATCAAATTGACAGAGTTTTGGCGCTTTTTAACTTGTATATCTCTATCTCCAATCTTTAAGTCTTCACTCCTTTATATAGAGGCGTGAAAGAGACGTTGAGATGATTAGCACGTCTATAGAGTCGTTGAGTTCCTTTGATCATCCACCAGTAATCCTTTGCCTGATTTGGGTGTAGTCCTTTGAAGAATAAGCTTCAAATTCATTCCCATCTTGAAGGAACAATTCTGCAGGCATAGCTGTTGTCTTGTCTTGTAGCGTGGACAAAAACAGAGTAGTGGAGGTAGTGGTTGTACACTTGTACTTTGTCAAATCTATTAACAAAGGACAAATACTCAGTGCTTCTCAAATGATCGTTGATACCTCCCTTTCAATTCTTCGTTTTCCTTAGACGAGGTTGAAATGAGAAACAACTACTTTGAATCTTCAGTTTGAATTTTACTGATCAAATGTAACTTCTGGTGGTGATTTCGCTTCTGATGAAAACTTTGCTTCTGATGGTCTTCTGCTTCTGATGAGCTTCTGCTTCTGATGACGTCATCACTTCAGAAGCACTCTAGCTTCAGAAGCACTTTAGCTTCAGACGCAGTTTTCTTCAGATGCTTCGAATTCCTTTGCTCTCCATTGTTCTTCCAAGACCTATTGAAATTACTTGACTTGCCTTTGGTCCTGTACACTTGAACATTTATTAGCAATAACCAATTGACAATTTTTAATGCCTTGTTATCATCAAAACTCATTAAGGTTTATTGTGAAACACATTTTGTTCCAACAATCTCCCCCTTTTTGATGATGACAAACTATAGTATTTAAAATGTTCAATTGTTGTTAATCTAATTAACAAGTTTACTACTGGGATAAAGGTTTGTAAGCTCCCCCTGAGTGTAATAGATCTTCAAGGTGAGGTTTGTAAGCTCCCCCTGAGTTCTATACTCATTAATTAAATTTCAATAAAATGCGCACAAGTATTTAAAAATTACCAAGTTGATAAAAAAATGGTTCAGAGCAAAAAGTTAACTTAATCAAGTTAATTTAATCAAGTTAATTTAATGGGGCTGAGAGCCTAAAAATACTATACAACTACTCCCCCTTTTGTCATCAACAAAAAGTAAATAAAACAAAAGAAAGAGTTAAAATACAGCAATCATATGTATCAGAGCAAAAAAAATTGAAATACAGCAATCATAATCAGAGCCAAAACTTGTAATTAACATGAGTAATTGTTTCAGAAGCAATGAAATATACAAGACAAACAAGTTAAAATACATAGTCAAAGCAATTTAATACTTAAAACAAAAATCTAAACAAGCAAAATTGGTGTGCAACTATGTTTTTGCTAGTTTAGACACTTGTTCCACCAAGTACTTAATTTGCTCAGACTGCTTCTTGAGTTCTTCTTGTTGCTTTTTTACCATTTCTTCCTTGGCTCTCAGTCTTCTTCTCAGCCCTTCACGAATTCTGTCAGCCCTTGAAATGTAATCACTCTCTAGATAGAAAGGAGTGTTGGCTAACAGAGGCACATAATCTAGCTCTTTCTCTCTTGCAGCTTCATGAAGTTCATCCAGCATCTTCTTCAGCATATCAGAGTGATTTGTGATGCATTTTGTACTGAGTTGATCCAGCAATTCATTAACATTACTCTTCAGATCCATCCATTGGTCAATGTAATGAATTGGAGGTACATGAACTGTTTTGAGAAGAATCAGTCTCTGAATTTCATCACTTAACCTTATGAGCTGTTCATCAATATATTCAGATTCCAGAATGGTATGTGGGATGGGTGTAGGTTCAGGGATGGTTGTTTGAGATGTAGAAGGTTGGTCAGAAGCTGTGTGTTGTTCAGGAGAAGTTTGATTGTGAGTTGGTGATTGGTTAAGGTTTTGTTGTTCTGTTTGTTCTGGTTGTTGTTGGTCAGAAACAACGTGTTCATGAACACTTTGCTTTAGGTTAGAAGCAACTTGTTAATGAACAATATGATCAGGAACAATTTGCTCAGGGACAGTTTGAGTTTCTGGTTGGGGGTTTGTTTGCTGGTTTTCCAAAACAGTCTCTTTAGGGACTGTTTTAGAGGCCTTTGTGGGTGTTGGTTGCATTTCACCTCCTAGATGTTTTTCTAGGTTGTGAAGTGTTGAGGTTTCATGTTGTTGTTGGTTTTCTGAAGTAGTTGCTTCTGAAGCTACTTCAGAGGCTCTTTGTGGAGTTTGGTTATTTTGTGGGTTGGTTTCTTGATTAGTTTCTGGGTTGGTTACAGGGTTGGTTTATGGGTGTTGGATACTTACAGGTTCAATCAAGGGTGGTTGGAAGAAATGATCAACAGGCAAATTGAACCTTTCACAGATTTTTATCCTCTGTTCAGAGAATTCAATTTGTGTCTGCTCATAATCTATTCTTCCATCAGCTGTTTGTTTGGTTGGTTTGAAATCTGTGAGGAATTTGTTGATGTGCTGACTCAGAGGAACATCATCTGAGTCAGTGGAGGATGATGATGAGGGTGAAGATGGAAAGTCAGGAATCTGAATATTGATTTTAGCTTTTGTACCTGATGACTGAGCTTTTGGTTGAGCAGCTTCTGATGCTGGTTCTGAAGAATTTCCTGAAGTATGCTTTCCTTTCAGGGCTTGTCTTAACAGGGCTGCTCCTTCCTTGACAGTTTCCTCTTCTAGTTCAGCAGCCAAGGAAGCAATGACAACAGCTTTCTCAGGAGCAAGCTCATACCTTGCTGCCTTGAGCTGTTCATCTCTTTGCTTCTCATACTACTGTTTCATCTGCTTCCTCCTTGCTATCTCAGCAGCAGCATAATCCCTAGCTTCTTACTCTTGTTCATGGGTAGGTCTGAAACAAGGAATTTCCATAGGCTCAGCATTCTTGCTCCTTGGTCCTTTCAAAATGCTCCCTGATGTAGTTCATCTGAACATCCAGAGGATCTTGTTTGCAGATGGGGGGAAAGTTGGGCATCAAAAGCTGATTTGAAATCAGATTCTTTCAAGTATGTGCTCAGCTTCTTATGACCGTTTACATCAATCAGCTTCATGGACCTCAGAGTTTCTGCATTTATAATTTTCCCTCTAACAGTTCCCAACTGTTCATCAGAGAAAATGGCCACTTCCTTCAGAAGCTTGAGAATCCCTCCTTGGTGAAAGATTTCAGAGAGAAGCCTCCCATAGGGCACCCAACACCTCTTCTTCAGCTGGCTCTCTCTGAGCTGTTGAACCATATGCCTGAAAATGTATCTGGGAACATTTGCCTTTACACCAGTTATGAAGAAGTGTAGAAGGATCTTATGCTCCAGAGAAGGCTGATCACTACCACCACCTTTTGGTAGTAGATTGTCATTCTGAATCTTCAGCATCACTTTGGTTTGCGCATTCATATCAGAATAAGCAAAGTTTTTAACTTTGTTGTAGAGGATTTGATTTACAATATCATTCTAGGGGCTATCCTTGACTTTAGTAATGCCAGCTTTGTATTCTCCTTCTATTGGCCTTCTGAGAACAAAAGCAATAACATCCTCAGTGATGCATACAGGAATCTGATGAGTCATTTATTGTCTATTTTAATATGCTTTTTAGTTTAGTTTTATTTAGATTTTATATATTTTTATATTAGTATTATTTCCTTTTTAGGATAGTTTACTTTAAATTGCAATTTATTATATTTCAGGGAAAATATTGGATGGATTGAATCTTGGAGCAAAAGAAAGGGATTTGGAGCAAATTGGACACAAAAATATAAAGATTGAGAGACAAATTATGTCTCCCATAAGTCAGAAGCCTGGCACGGCCCGTGCTAGCCTTGGCACGGCCGTGCCACCCTCCAGAGCACCTTTTGCTGCTTTTGCTTGGATTCTAAGCTATTCTATTTTGGCGCACAATCTACCGTGGAATATTCTTAGAATATACTTGCTTAGATTTTAAGTCAAATGTGTACTATAAATAGAGTATCTAGCCATCACAAATATTCATCTTTACTTGGAATACAATAAGTGACAATTGCTTTTCTAATTAAAGTTCTTTTTCTTTTCCTTTATTTTCTTGTCTTTTACTTTCATGCTTTCTCTCTTCTCCCCCATGTCTACGATGAACATGAGTGAGTAGACTTCTCCTTGTCTTGGGATTGTTGGATAAGTCTAAATGACATAATCCTAATCAAACAAAGCCCTAAGCCTTAATCTTATGTAACCCTAATTTCTTATCTGGATTCACCGTCTTAACATGGATCAACCATTATCAAACTGTGGAAAAGAAAGTGGAGGGTTTGATAATTGTTTATCCATTATTCCAAATATCAATTCATAAAACGAAAGTGGAGCTTTGATATTCGAACAAGTGAATTCAGACAAGGATTGCAAAGTCAGCGAAATAGGCTTTGCAATCTTTGAGACATATAGTTTCGATCTTCAAGGGAACTAATAACAATCAAGTCAGCGAAATAGGCTTGGTTGTTAGAGGAACCAAAATCTAATAGTAATCAAGTCAGCGAAATAGGCTTGGTTGCTAGAGGAACATAAGAGAAACTATCTTGAGAAATTAGGTCTAACATAACATTATAAGCTTATGGTTTTGGTTTGAGAAGGACTTGTCATTTAGAGGAAACCAACGATCCCAAGGCTCCTTTTATTATTATATTCTTTCAAACGCTTGAAAACCCCCAACTTACAATTCTCTTCTCTCTTCTAATCATCTCTAAAAAGTTAATTGAATTAAACTACTCCCTGTCGGAACGATGCTCTTTTATACTACTTCGGTAAGACCGTGCACTTGCGGTTTTATCTCATCAGAATCCCCATGATGCTTGACCTAATCTCTGTCTGAGAGAAAGGTTCCAATCCCAATTCCTTTCTAGATTTTCCTTTAAGTTCTGGATTGAGAAGCACTTTTTCAAATTCTTCAACTTTTGTAGCTTCTCTATCATGAATGCTGGCTCTGACCCAGAAATGTCGTACAAGTGTTTGATAGGTTGGACCGTTCAAAAAGTTGAAGTAACTCCCCAAGCCTTGAGCTTCGTAGAATTTTCCAACGTCACAGTTGTGAGCGGTCAAAGAGTTGAAGTCTACCGGACTTTCTGACTGTATTTTCAATTCCCATTCCTCCAAGGACATGGTTCTTCCTTTAATCTCGTAGGCAGAAGCCTCTTTTTGTTGCATGTTTGATGATGATCCAGGTGCAGAACTAGATGAAGCCATTTGATTGATAGAGGGCGAAAAGGTTTTCTAGGGTTTAAGAGTTTCTTAGCAGAGAAGGTTGGAGATGAAATGAAAGTGTGAGTTGTGAAATGAGTAGTGTGTGTTTGTTTAAGTGTTTTTAGTAAAACGTTTGCAATTCAAAAGAGACAAACAAACATAGCATTAATGACATATTGGGGGCGCGTGTTAGTACGTTTAAAAGCATATAAAACATCATTGCCCTTTTTGTTATACTCCAATACAAATAGACCACGTCAGAAACTTTTCAGAAAACTAACCTTTGGTTAATGGGACGGCTTTTACTAAAAGTAACTGCCAACGATCCCACTAGCCTTGCTATTCAGAAGTAAAGAATAGAGCTTCTGAAGTTTTAGTGCTGACGTCATCTTCAGAAGCACATTTTCCTCAGAACCTCAGTTAAAAGCTTCTGATGGACCAGATGCTTCTGAATAGACTTCAGAACCAAACTTCTTATTTAGAGACAAGCAAATTTTTTAATCAGACACAAAGTGCATGTTCAAATTTTTCTTTATAAAATCAAATCTTTCAACAGATAAAGGCTTTGTAAATATATCAGCCCATTGATGCTCAGTATCAATGAATTGTATATATAAAATTCCTTTTTAAACATAGTCTCTGATAAACTGGTGTTTGATCTCAATATGCTTTGCTCTAGAATGTAGAATTGGATTCTTTGACAAACAAATAGCAGCAGTATTATCACAAAAGATGGGAATACTATTAGCGTTAATCTGATAGTCTTCCAACTGATGTTTCATCCAAAGTAGTTGTGTACAACAACTTGCAGCTGAAATGTATTCTGCTTTTGCTGTAGACATAGCAATAGTTGCTTGTCTTTTGCTTGCCCAGGATATCAGATTCTCTCCCAGGAATTGACAATTTCCACTGGTTGATTTTCTTTCAATCCTGTCACCAGCATAATCAGCATCACAGAATCCAACCAACTTATAATCTAGGGATTTCCTATACAGGAGTCCAAGATTAGTTGTTCCTTTCAGATACCTGAAGATTCTTTTAACTGCAGTTAAATGAGATTCTCTAGGATCTGATTGAAATCTTGCACACAAGCATACATTGAATAAAATATCAGGTCTAGATGTAGTGAGGTATAACAGAGAACCAATCATACCTCTGTATAGCTTATGGTCTACTACAGTTCCAGTATCTTCTTTGCTTAAGGTGCAGGTTGGATGCATTGGAGTGTTCATCACTTTACAATCTTCTAGCATGAACTTCTTCAGAAGCTCCTTCGTATATTTTGTTTGATGAACATATACTCCTTCTTTGCTTTGGTTGATTTGAATTCCAAGAAATAACTTCAATTCTCCCATCATGCTCATTTCAAATTCATCGTGTATTAACTTAGAAAATTCCTTGCAAAGAGATGCATTAGTAGAACCAAATATTATATCATCAACATATATTTGCACAATATGAATGTCTTTCTTAAGAGTCATTCTGAAGAGTGTTGTGTCAACTTGTCCTCTTTCAAAATCATTTTTAATTAAAAAATTACTTAGTCTATCATATCAAGCTCTGGGAGCTTGTTTCCAGCCATATAGTGATTTCTTAAGTTTATAAACATGGTCAGGATGCTTAAGATCCTCAAACCCAGGAGGTTGTTTGACGTACACTTCTTCTTCAATGACACCATTAAGAAAAGCACTCTTGACATCCATTTGATATAATATTATGCCATGATTAATTGCCTTGGATAGAAGTAACCTGATTGCTTCCAATCTTGCAACTGGAGAAAATGTTTCAGTGTAATCAATGCCTTCTTGTTGACTGTAGCCTTGTGCAACAAGTCTAGCTTTATTTCTGGTTACCTCTCCTTGTTCATTCAGCTTGTTTCTGAATACCCATTTTGTTCCAATAATGTTCTTCTGATTAGGTTTGGGTACCAGATCCCACACATCATTCCTTTGAAACTGATTTAGCTCTTCTTGCATAGCTAATATCCATCCATCATCTGAGAGAGCTTCTTCAACAGTTTTAGGCTCAATTATTGAAAGCAATCCTATCACAAATTCTTCTTGTCTGAAGTGAGATCTTGTTCTTCTAGGACTGTCTTTGCTTCCAATGATTAGCTCCTCAGGATGTGAAGATTTGTGCTTGAATTTTGGTTGAGCCACATGTTGAGTGTTATCTTGAGTGTCCTCAGAAGCATTTTCATTCTGTACTACTCGACTAGGTTCTGCTTCTGAAATAGACTCAACTTCTGGAATAGGTTCAACTTCTTGACTTGATTCAGCTTCTGAATTCTTTTCAGTATCAGAAGGTTGATCAGATTCTGATGCATCTTCAGAATCAGTTGTACCTGCATTACTTTCACTTTGCTCTGAAGTTTTACTTCTAGGCTCTCTATCATCAAATTTAACGTGCATAGATTCTTCAACACAATGTGTTTCTGAATTATACACTCTGTACGCCTTTGACCTTTCAGAGTAACCTAAAAAGATTCCTCTTTGAGCCTTGGCATCAAATTTCTTCAGATAGGCTTTAGTGTTTAGAATGTAACAAGTACATCCAAACTGATGAAAGTAATAGATATTGAGTCTTCTTCCTTTAAAGAGTTCATATGCAGTTTTCTCCAACATAGGTCTGATATAGATCCTATTTTGAATATAACATGAAGTATTAACTGCTTCTGCCCATAAATGTTTAGCTAAATTGTTTTCATGGATCATGGTTCTGGCCATTTCTTGTAAAGTTCTGTTCTTTCTCTCTACAACCCCATTTTGTTGTGGAGTTCTAGGAGAAGAAAATTCATGGAGAATCCCATGTTTTTCACAAAAAGATTCAAATGGCTCATTTTCAAATTCTCCACCATGATCACTTTTGACTTTCAAGATTTTTCAATTCTTTTTCAGATTGTATTTGAGTGCAGAAGCTGCTAAACACTTCACATGCATATTCTTTACTTTTAATGAATTTTACCCAAGTCCATCTGCTGTAATCATCAACAATGACTAATCCATATTTACTTCCATATAAGGATGCAGTGTTAACTGGTCCAAAAAGATCAATATGGAGTAATTCTAAGGGTCTGGAGGTTGATACAATGTCTTTGAAAGTACTTTTCACAATTTTCCCTTTCTGACATGCACCACAAAGTGCATCTGAATGATAATCAATGTTAGGCAATCCTTTGACAAGTTGTAACTTGCTAATTTTAGAAATTAATCTCTAATTAGCATGTCCCAATCTTCTATGTCATACCCAATTTTTATCATTCATTGACAGAAGGAAAACTACCTTTTGATCAGCCAGATCAGAGAAATTAATCTTATAGACATTCTCAACTCTCTTTCCCTTAAATGTAATGGATTTGTCATCCTTGTTGACTAGTGTGCAGTTGGTCTTACTGAACATGACATCATACCCATTGTCACAAAATTGACTAATGCTCAATAGGTTATGCTTCAGACCATCTACAAGCCACACATTATTTATTGAAATGGAGGAATTACCAATAGTACCTGTACCAATGATTTTTCCAGTTTGGTTGCCACCAAACTTCAGTTCTCCTCCATCTTTCATGGTAAGGGTAAGGAACAAAGCTTTCTCTCTAGTCATATGCCTTGAACACCCGCTGTCTAGGTACCATGACCTTTGTTTCTCTCTTGCCCTTAGGCACACCTGCAGTTTTAATCAATTCAGATTTAGGTACCCATACCTTCATGGGTCCTTTTGGGTTAGTTTTGGAGGTTTTACTTTTCCTCCCTTGTACCTTGGGGTGAGTGCTGAGTAGCTTCTAATCATTCAATAATTTAGGTTTAACACCTTTGGGTATTGTTTTCTCAGAAGTAGCAATTGCTTTGTTCTTCTGATCCTTTGGCTTTAGGATTTTAGATTCTGGTTTAATCAGACTCTGAGAAACAGGTTCTGATCTTTTCAGAATTTTAATCTTTGGAGTCTTAGGATCAGATTTTCTCATAACCTTAGACTTGAGGTATTCTGGCTTTGATGTAATCTTAGCCAATAATGTTAGCTTTTTGGAGTTTTGAGAAATTTATCTTAAAATTATTATTGGATTCATCTTTGAATAGAATGAGAAGATGTAGGAAGGTGTGCCGTGCTTGATTGGATGCTTTGTTTGACTGTGAGCTGAGTTTTAAACTTACATTTGGTAGGGTGTTGTATTAAATGTGGAAGTAAACTTAATTCCTTAAACATGCATTTCAATAGCTGACTTTTCGTATAGTTCATTACAACAGATGAATTGAAAAAGTCATTATTCAATCTAAGCTAAGCAAAGCAGCCAGCACTCTAAAATTAATGTCAACTAGTGGACGAGTTTGTTCTTATCATCCAATTGGATATTATATATATAATGATTTTTTTTGGGTTAATATATTATATTTAAATAATGATAACATGTCACTAATATGTTCCGAAAATAACTACATACATGTAACCACATATATCGTCTCGCTAATGATTCGTGTTAGGACCTCAGGTTGGGATATCAATGGCAAATGGAACGTGATTCATGTCCAAAAAATAAAATTGATGGGACAACGTGTCTTAATACAATAATGATTCGTGTCCATAGTTTGTGCCAAAGCTGGTTATCTAATTCAAAGAATATATATTAAAAGAAATTATCTCCAAGAATTAGAAAGGTAAATCTTCTTCTTCTCAAAGTTTATAGTGTTGTCTTTTTTCTCTGTATATATACAAGTGTAGTTAGTAGCAAAGCAGCTAGCACTCAATAATAGTCCCACATCAAAGGTTCTATAGCAACCTAGAGGAAGCTTTACCTATAAAGGAACTTTCTTTCCATTTTAGCTAAGTAAACTGTTCAGACTCAATACTACACATTTGTCTTGTTACATCCACTTAATTTTTGATGCATTCATTTTCATGAGAATCCAAATGAGAAATATTCTAAATTAAGTTTTGATTTGTAACATAATTTTTTCTCATGTGGGTTGTTATGGAAAATCAATGTATTGAAATAATTCAAGTCCCCAATTTTTTTATTTTTTCTTTCTGTTCATATGGTAAAGAAATAATCTTTTTAATCGTAAGATCATTTTATAAGGCTGAAATAAGAGAATAAAAATACATCAATAGATATAAAAAAAAATATAAGATTTAAGAAAAATATAATAAGGTTTTATAGCAAACATGACTTACAAAAAATTTGTTCAAGCTTGGGAATCACTTGTTATAAAGAGGACTAGGAATTATAATACAGATTAAGAGTATGGTTCTTTGGTCTCTAGTTAGAACTAACTTAAAAGAAAACATAATAATAGCAGTTTTGTCTTAGTTTCACCTCTAATACTCTAAACTATTGTTAACTAATCAAATAGAACTTATAGCTATGTGCTCCCAATTGAAAGATCACCATCACAAGGTTATGTTACTTTCAAAGTTATAAAGAATAAAGCTAGAAACATGAGCAGAGGAAGAACAAGACATATAAAATTCTTTTATTTCAAAACTAGAACCATACTGGCATACGATTTCCAATGACCTGCAGAAGATAGAGTGACAGTTGATATTTCCGTTAAAACTGCCATGAGATTAAATGCAGATTATATGTTTTGCTAATTGTAGAATTTTCAGTTTTCATGCGATTGATCCCTCCCCATAATCTTACTTTAACTACTGTAATGGTTAAACCGTGACAGCTAAACTTACAGTTTTGTTTACTTCTAGCTTATCCTTGTATATCTCAAAAGAAGTTTTCCAGGTCTGAAGTATACAAAATAGTTTGGTGCAGCAGTCCCACATCGAAGGTGCAGAAACAACAAAGAAAAATATTTATCTATAAAAGATCATTCATACACGGAGACGAAGTAACTCTTGTCGGACCAAGTAATTCACATTGCTTTGTCCATTTAGTTTAAAAATTAATGTTCATTTGTTCATTGGTACTAATAATGATGTTCATTTGTATGTCAAATGTAGTGTGATTCATGTTAAAAAAAAAATACTGACGTGACTACATGTCAAAATTTACTCCAAGAATTAAAAATACATTTGGAGTTGAGTTTTTTCATTGTTAGCTTTTTGGAGTTTTGTGAAATTTGTCTTAAAATTATTATTGGATTCATCTTTGAATAGAATGAGAAGATGGAGGAAGGTGTGCCGTGCTTGATTGGATGCTTTGTTTTACTGTGAGCTGAGTTTTAAACTTACATTTTGTAGCGTGTTGTATTAAATGTGAATGTAAACTTAATTCCTTAAACATAGTAAACTTAATTCCTTAAACATGCATTTAAATAGCTGACTTTTCGGATAGTTCTATACAACAGATGAATTGAAAAAGTCATTATTCAATCTAAGCTAAGCAAAGCAGCCAGCACTCTAAAATTAATGTCAACTAGTGGACGAGTTTGTTCTTATTATCCAATTGCATATTATATATATAATGATTTTTTTTGGGTTAATATATTATATTTATATAATGATAACATGTCACTATAATATTCCGAAAATAACTACTTACATGTAACCACATATATCATCTCGCTAATGATTCGTGTTAGGACCTCAGGTTGGGATATCAATGGCAAATGGAATGTGATTCATGTCCAAAAAATAAAATTGATGGGACAACGTGTCTTAATACAATAATGATTCGTGTCCATAGTTTGTGCCAAAGCTGGTTATCTAATTCAAAGAATATATATTAAAAGAAATTATCTCCAAGAATTAGAAAGGTAAATCTTCTTCTTCTCAAAGTTTATAGTGTTGTCTTTTTTCTATGTATATATACAAGTGTAGTTAGTAGCAAAGAAGGTAGCACTCAATAATAGTCCCACACCGAAGATTCTATAGCAACCTAGAGGAAGCTTTACCTATAACGGAACTTTCTTTCCATTTTAGCTAAGTAAATTGTTCAGACTCAATAATTCACATTTGTCTTGTTACATCCACTTAATTTTTGATGCATTCATTTTCATGAGAATCCAAATGAGAAATATTCTAAATTAAGTTTTGATTTGTAACATAATTTTTTCTCATGTGGGTTGTTATGGAAAATCAATGTATTGAAATAATTCAAGTCCCCAATTTTTTTATTTTTTCTTTCTGTTCATATGGTAAAGAAATAATCTTTTTAATCGTAAGATCATTTTATAAGGCTGAAATAAGAGAATAAAAATACATCAATAGATATAAAAAAAAATATAAGATTTAAGAAAAATATAATAAGGTTTTATAGCAAACATGACTTACAAAAAATTTGTTCAAGCTTGGGAATCACTTGTTATAAAGAGGACTAGGAATTATAATACAGATTAAGAGTATGGTTCTTTGGTCTCTAGTTAGAACTAACTTAAAAGAAAACATAATAATAGCAGTTTTGTCTTAGTTTCACCTCTAATACTCTAAACTATTGTTAACTAATCAAATAGAACTTATAGCTATGTGCTCCCAATTGAAAGATCACCATCACAAGGTTATGTTACTTTCAAAGTTATAAAGAATAAAGCTAGAAACATGAGCAGAGGAAGAACAAGACATATAAAATTCTTTTATTTCAAAGCTAGAACCATACTGGCATACGATTTCCAATGACCTGCAGAAGATAGAGTGACAGTTGATATTTCCGTTAAAACTGCCATGAGATTAAATGCAGATTATATGTTTTGCTAATTGTAGAATTTTCAGTTTTCATGCGATTGATCCCTCCCCATAATCATACTTTAACTACTGTAATGGTTAAACCGTGACAGCTAAACTTACAGTTTTGTTTACTTCTAGCTTATCCTTGTATATCTCAAAAGAAGTTTTCCAGGTCTGAAGTATACAAAATAGTTTTGTGCAGCAGTCCCACATCGACGGTGCTGAAACAACAAAGTAAAATACTTATCTATAAAAGATCATTCATACACGGAGACGAAGTAACTATTTCCGCACCAAGTAATTCACATTGCTTTGTCCATTTAGTTTAAAAATTAGTGTTCATTTGTTCATTGGTACTAATAATGATGTTCATTTGTATGTCAGATGTACTGTGATTCATTTTAAAAAAAAATAATACTGACGTGACTACATGTCAAAATTTACTCCAAGAATTAAAAATACATTTGGAGTTGAGTTTTTTCATTGTTAGCTTTTTGGAGTTTTGTGAAATTTGTCTTAAGATTATCCTTGGATTCATCTTTGAATAGAATGAGAAGATGTAGGAAGGTGTGCCGTGCTTGATTGGATGCTTTGTTTTACTGTGAGCTCAGTTTTAAACTTACATTTCGTAGCGTGTTGTATTAAATGTGAAAGTAAACTTAATTCCTTAAACATGCATTTCAATGGTGGAAGATATATCCAAAACCGCGTTCCGAACGAGGTATGGACACTATGAGTATTCTATGATGCCTTCTTCAGACTGGGCTCTTCTTCTTCCCTTCTTAACTGTTCAGCAGCTTCCTTGATTCGTTCCTGAACACTTCTTTCTCCCTTGGCTCTTCTGCTTCCGATAGCTTGAAGAGCAGCTTCCTTAGCAGCATCTTGAACCTCTGAATCTTTGTTTCTCTTCTTCTGAATAACTTCCTCAGAAGCAGAAACAGTCGAACTTTCAGTCTTGACAGTTTTAGTTCTCTTGGGTTTAGGTGCTTCAACACCATCCTTATCAGTAGTCTTTGATCTCTTAGAAGGTTTTCTTGAAGCTTCTTCTTCCAAGTAATCTTCCTTGGTTAAAGTTTTTCTCTTTGTCTTCCTGCTCTTAGAAACAGGAAGAGCTCCTCCATACATCTGTTCTGGAATTTCCTTCAAGCTGATCTTGACCTGAGTTCTTTCAAAATGCTCCCTGATGTAGTGCATCTGAACATCCAAAGGGTCTTGTTTGCAGATTGGAGGAAAATCAGTCATCAAGGCTGATTTAGAATCAGATACTGTCATATCTGTGCTTAGCTTCTTATATTCCTCTTTCTTAATCATATGCATGGACCTCAGAGTTTCTCCATTGATGATTTTTCCAGTTACAGTGCCCAACTGTTCATCAGTGAAGAAATTTACATCTTTAAGAAGATTAAGAAGACCTCATTGATGAAAGATTTCAGAGAGAAGCCTCCCATAAGGTACCCAGCACCTATTTTTCATCTGGCTTTCTCTGAGCTGTTGTACCATATGCCTGAAGATGTATCTAGGCACATTTGCAACTACACCTGTTATGAAGAAGTGGAGGAGGATCTTGTGCTCCAGTGAAGGCTGATCACTACCACCACCTTTTGGTAATAGATTATCATTTTGAATCTTCAGCATCATCTTGGTTTGAGTTGTCATATCAGCATAAACACCCTTAGCTTCGTTGTTGTAGAGGGTCTTATTTACCACTTCATTACAAGGACTGTTCTGGACTTTAGTAATACCAGCTTTGTATTCCCCTGTAGCTGGACTTCTGAGAACAAAAGCAACAACATCCTTAGAAATGCGAACTGGAATCCCCATTATGCTTGACCTAATCTCTGTTTTTAAGAAAGGTTCTAAACCCATTTCTTCTCTAGACTTTCCTTTCGATCCTGGATTGAGAAGAACTTTTTCATCTTCTTCAATCTTTGCAGCTTCTCTATCATAAATGCTGCCCTTGACCCATAAGTGACGCACCATAGTTTGATATGTTGGACCATTCAGGAAATTGAAGTAGCTCCCCAATCCTTGAACATCATATAACTTTCCAATGTCACAGTTGTGAGCAGCTAGTGAAACGAAATCCACCGGACATTCAGTCTGGATTTTCAAATCCCATTCCTCCAAGGACATGGTTCTTCCTTTTATCTCATAGGCAGGAGTTTCCTGTTGTTGCTTGTTAGATGATGATCCAGGAGCAGAACTTGATGAAGCCATTTGATTGATTGAAGGAAAAAGGGTTTCAAGGTTTTTTTATAGAGGAAATGCGCTTACTTCGCAGAGAAGGTTGGAAAACAAATGAAAGTGTGAGTTGTGAAGTGAGTAGTGTGTGTTTGTCTAAGTGTTTTTAGTAAAAACGATTGCAATTCATAAGGGGACAAACAAACAAAGCATTAATGACAAATTGGGGGCGCGTCTTAGTACGTTTAAAAGCATATAAATCATCATTGCCCTTTTTGTTATACTCCAATACAAATAAACCACATCAGAAATTTTTCAGACTAATAACCTTGGTTAAAGGGACAGGTGTTACTAAGACGTAACTGCCAACGATCCCACTAACCCTGCTATTCAGAAGTAAAGAACGCAACTTCTGAAGTTTTAGTGCTGACTTCATCTTCAGAAGCGCATTTTCCTCAGAACCTCAGTTAAGAGCTTCTGATGGACCAAGGCTTCTGAATAAACTTCAGAACCAAACTTCTTATTCAGAGGCAAGCAAATCTTAATCAGACACAAAGTGCATGTTCAAATTTTTCTTGATAAAATCAAATCTTTCAACAGTTAAAGGCTTTGTAAATATATCAGCCCATTGATGCTCAATATCAATGAATTGTATATCTAAAATTCCTTTTTAAACATAGTCTCTGATAAAATGGTGTTTAATCTCAACATGCTTGGCTTTTGAATGTAGAATTGGATTCTTTGACAAACAAATAGCAACTGTAACACTCCGTTTTCCCAATATGAAATTTTCTTAAAACATTTATCAGAGTAAGCATCGTAAACATTGGGATATCACATAAACGTAATCCAAAACAGTTAAATAATGATTTAACCAAATATCTTAAACATCGCAGCGGAAATTATGTCATAATCATAAAACGTTTTGGCACGCAGGCCTCATCATAAATCTTAAAAGAAATTAGTTCATAATCATAAACAGCATAAAAGTCACGTAATAGAATGAAGCATGCATAATCATAAAGCCCCATCCCGTTACGTATCAGAGCGACCTAGACGACACAGTGAAGGCAAGGCCACTCACGACGGAAACAACACACTAAGCTCGATCACCTGCACGTTACCCACGGTCGAGGTAACATTTAAACAGAAGGGGTGAGATTTCATAACAGAATAACATTAATCAATGCAATTAAGAATCATAAGTTAACATCCTAATCAGTCTTGATCATAATCAATTTAAAACATAATCATCATTGTATCTTTAATAAGCATTTATCACGTAATCACATAATTAATCATCTTCAACAATATAACGTTATCACGTAATCACATAATTAATCATCATCAACATAGCATAATAGACATGACAATGTGACAATGCTCCTAGACTCCGTATATGCATGTGGTACCAATCGTCATCATAAGTATAAATATACTTTAATCGTGCGGAGGACAAAGCTCCTAATAATCGTGCGGAGGACAAAGCTCCTAATAAAACGTGGTGAGGACTAAGCTCAATGATATGCTATGCATGGACTCTTAACAACAAAACATCGTAATCATCGTAATCATGTGCATTCAATAACTTGAAGCGAAACGTCATCATTTCCATTATATTCATAAATAAACATTGCATACTCAGTTAAATAACAGCAGCAGCATAGTCAAGTCACATATTAGCAGGGAGATATCAATATATCAACAGCAATTCAATAGAATCATAATCATTTCATTATATCTCACATATTGCATAATACATTAATCATGCTCAATTAATATCAACATATCTTAATAGCTTTACAGACTGCATTAAACGTTATCATTAGGTTTCATTACCAATTAGGGGTTCACTCTTGATCAAAAGGTGCGACACAGATCGCACAACCACTCAAACAGCTACATTCTGGACTTGCTCGCGAGGCGAGAGTTCTCACTCGCCATGGCGAGTACCACTCAGATTCCCAACTAATGTTGTTTTAGGTTCAATCCTGTCCTAAAATCATTCCTAATCATCTCTAGGTATGTTTAGGCACTTAAAGGCACTCAAGGTCCAACTAAGAAGTCGAAACTACAAAATATGACATGCACTCTGTCTAAGCTCGCGAGGCGAGGAAGGGTTGCTCGCCATGGCGAGTTGCACCAAACAACTCGCGAGGCGAAGGGAAAAGGCTCGCGTGGCGAGCGATGAACTTCATCACTCGCGAGGCGAGGATCATAGCTCGCCGTGACGAGCGATGAATGTCGCTACGGCCAGGCCTCCTAAAAACACAAAAATCTGTCGATTCACATGGTTCTAAGCTTGGTTTTGATTCCGGAATTCATCCTAAACATATTCTAAGGTTAAAGGACGGTTCTTTCATCAATCTAAACAAGTTTTACCGTTTATTCTCAAATTTTAGGGTTTTGACCTAATTCCAAAACTTCTCTAAATCAATCCTAACTTTGTCAACTAATCATCAGAATTACAGAGATTAATGTTACTGAGTTATTAGTCCCACCCTTACCTGGTTATGAAGAAATCGCAGCCCTCTTTGGTCTCTTGCTCCTCTCTAAGCTTTTTCTCCCTTTTTCCAAAAGTTTTCACGTACAAAGTGTTTTTTTTCTAAACCTAGGTCTATTCTTTTATATCTCTCCTTAATAACAATAAAATAAATTCTCTAATCTTATCAAATCCTCCAAAACTCATAACTTATCACGTCATCAATCAAATCATCAAAATCACCACAAATCATCAAAACATATCAAAATCATGCATATATTATATAATTATAATATAATTGCCTAAACTCGATTAAATAACAATTAAACGAAAGTGGGCGTTACAACTCTCCCCCACTTAAAAGATTTTCGTCCTCGAAAATTTACCTTAAGTAAACAACTCTGGATACGACTCCAGCATCTTACTCTCAAGCTCCCACGTCAAGCTTTCACCAATCGCTCCCGACCAAACGACTCTCACGAGAGGTATCTCCTTGCCTCTCAACGTCTTCACTTTACGATCATCGATCCTCAACGGTAAAGTTTCTACCGTAAGGTTGTCTCTAACTTGCACATCGTCACTCTGAATTACATGAGATGGATCCGGAACATACTTTCGAAGTTGCGACACATGGAAAACATTGTGCAAATTCGAAAGATGCGGCGGTAAACCCACTCGGTAAGCCACCGTCCCAATCCTTTCCAAAATCTGATATGGACCAATGAACTTCGGGGTCAACTTCTTTGACTTCAAAGCACGTCCTACACCAGTCATATGAGTGACTCTCAAAAACACGTGGTCTCCTTCCTGAAATTCAAGATCTTTTCTACGCTTATCATGATAACTCTTTTGTCGACTCTGCGACGCCTTCATTTTCTCTCGGATCATCTGAACTTTCTCAGTAGTTTGCTGAACAATCTCTGGTCCTAAGACCACTCTTTCACCTGACTCAAACCAACACAACGGAGTTCTGCATCTCCGACCATACAAAGCTTCGAATGGTGCCATTCCAATACTAGAATGATAGCTATTATTATAAGTGAACTCGATCAACGGAAGATGACTATCCCAAGTTCCTCCTTGCTCAAGAACACAAATTCTCAACAAATCCTCTAGTGACTGAATTGTCCTCTTCGACTGACCATCTGTCTGTGGATGATACGCCGAACTCAATCTCAACTTCGAACCCAAAGCCTCTTGCAAACTTTTCCAAAATCTAGAAGTAAATCTTGGATCTCTATCTGATACAATGCTCGAAGGAACACCATGCAGTTTCACAATCTCTTTGATGTAAATCTCTGCCAACTGGGCAACAGGGAAACTAATATTAATAGGTAGGAAATGAGCTGACTTCGTCAATCTATCAACTATAACCCAAATTGCATCGCTCCCTCTCGGAGTATTCGGCAAACTCGTCACAAAATCCATCGATATACTATCCCATTTCCATTCCGGCACATCCAAAGGTACCATCATCCCAGCGGGTTTCTGATGCTCGACCTTCGACTTCTGACAAACTAAACAGGAATACACAAACTGTGCCACATCTCGTTTCAAACCAGACCACCAGAAAATCTTCTTTAGATCATGATACATCTTCGTAGCTCCCGGGTGAATACTCAAGCTACTTCTATGACTCTCTTCAAGAATCATCTTCTTAATCTCTTCGTTGTCTGGAATACAAATTCTCCCTCGGAATCTCAACACGCCTTCATCATCGATTTTAAAATCACCGTCTTCAGCCTGATCTCTGGCAACCAGCAAATCCACAAACTTTACATCAACTCTATGTGCTTCTTTGATGCTTTTCAGAAATTCACTATCAATCTTCAGCATACCCAGTTTCACACTCTGAGGTGACCATTCACAAACCAAACTCATATCTCGGAACTGTTCAAGTAACTCAAACTCTCTGACCATCATGGCGGACATATGAAATGTCTTCATACTCAAGGCATCTGCAACAACGTTAGCTTTACCCGGATGGTAATTCAAACCAAAGTCATAATCCTTTAGCAACTCTAGCCATCTTCGCTGCCTCATATTCAATTCCTTCTGATCGAACAAATACTTCAAGCTCTTGTGATCACTAAACACCTCAAACCTCGAACCATACAAGTAATGTCTCCATATCTTCAACACAAAGACTACAGCCGCCTACTCGAGATCATGCGTAGGATAGTTCTTCTCATGAACTCTCAACTATCTTGAAGCATAAGCTACCACTTTACCTTCTTGCATAAGCACACCTCCTAAACCCAACTCGGACGCATCACAATACACCACAAAAGGTTCTTCGGGCTTCGGCAAAATCAAAACTGGAGCAGTCGTCAAATGTTTCTTCAATTCACCGAAACTCCTCTCACAATGAACGTCCCACACAAAAGTCTTACCTTTACAAGTCAACTGTGTAAGCGGAAGAGCTAACTTAGAAAACCCTTCAATAAATCTTCTGTAGTAACCAGCTAAACCCAAAAAGCTTCTAATCTCAGTAACGGACTTAGGAGTATCCCATTGCGATACAGCTTCGACTTTAGACGGATCCACAGCAATACCATCTCCGGAAATAACATGGCCAAGGAAACTCACTTCATTCAACCAGAATTCACACTTAGACAATTTAGCATAAAGTTTCTTCTCTTTCAACACTTGTAAGACAATCTTCAGATGTTCCGCATGTTCTTCTTCAGTCTTGGAGTAAATCAAGATATCGTCGATGAACACAACCACGAACCGATCCAAAAATGCATGGAAGATGCGATTCATATACTCCATAAACACTCCAGGTGCATTGGTCACACCGAAAGGCATAACTTTGTATTCATAGTGACCATAACGCGTTCTGAAGGCTGTCTTCTGCATATCCTCATCTTTTACTTTAATCTGGTGATAACCCGATCTCAAATCAATCTTGCTGAAAACTCGTGCACCCACTAACTGATCCATCAAATCATCAATTCTTGGAAGTGGATACCTATTCTTGATAGTTACCTTGTTCAACTGCCGATAATCAATACACAACCACATACTACCATCTTTCTTCTTTACTAGCAAAACCGGCGCTCCCTAAGGTGAAACACTTGGTCTAACAAACTTCTTTTCAAGCAAGTCCTCCAACTGTTTCTTCAACTCAGATAATTCTGAAGCAGACATACGATAAGGTGCCATCGAGACCGGTTTCGTTCCAGGAACAAGATCAATAGAAAACTCGACTTCTCTCTCTGGAGGCACATCAGGAATCTCATCTGGAAAAACTTCAGGAAATTCACACACCACCGGTAGCCTATCAATCACTGCTTGATTCTCAACAGATATAGAAGCCATCAATGAAAACATCAAGATACCATCGCGTTCCAGTTGCTTCAGCTGCTTAGTAGATAAAAACTCAGCACCACTTTCCTCTTCGACGGAAGAGAAATGTACTGACTTGCTAAAACAATTAATAAGAACGTGATTGTACTCCAACCAGTTCATACCCAGAATCACATCCATACCACTCAAAGGTAGACAAACTAAATCCATTTCAAAATCACGACCAAACATAGACAAAGGACATTTCAAACATACGAGAGAAGTAGTCACCGAACCCTTAGCTGGAGTTTCGACAACTATCTCTCCATTCATATCAGACAACTCAAGACCCAAAGCAGAAACACAATCGAAAGCAATAAAGCAATGCGTAGCACCAGTATCAATAATAGCAACTAAAGGAGTATTATTAATATAGCAGGTACCTCTGATCAAACGATCCTCATTCTCTGTCTGAGTCCCAGTCAAAGCAAAGACTCTACCAATAGTCGGCGCCCTCTTAGGCTGAGTACACTGAGAACTAATGTGACCCTTTCCATTGCAATTAAAGCACACAATGTCCGTACGATTACAATCAGCTACCACATGACCCTTCTTACCACACCGGACACACTTCTTGATTTCCTCAGGACAAGCGTTGCTCTTGTGGCCTTTCTCACCACAATTGAAGCACACAATCTCTGCAGCATCCTTCTTCTTAGGCCGCCTAACATCGACCATCTTCTATTTCCCCTTGTCAGCGGGGGCACTGTACGGCTTAGGACGACTCTGCTGTCCCTTGCCCTTCCTCTCATTCACTACCTTGTAGTGAGCCTTGGTATCCTCCTCATAGATCCTGCAGCTGTTAACCAAATCTGGAAAAACTCTCAGCTGTTGATACCCAATCGCCCTCTTGATGTCGGGCCTCAGACCATTCTCGAACTTGATACATCTCGAGAATTCAGCATTCTCGGCAGTATAGTGCGGGTAGAACTTCGACAGCTCCACGAACTTGGCAGCATACTCTGTCACAGACATATTTCCTTGCTTCAGCTCAAGGAATTCGATCTCCTTCTTCCCGCGAACATCTTCCGGAAAGTATCTTCTCAGGAACTCCCTCTTGAAAACAGCCCAAGTCACAACAGCTCCCTCCTGCTCAAAGGTAGGCAGAATAGCAACCCACCAGTCATCGGCTTCCTCGGCCAGCTGATGAGTACCAAACCGCACTTTCTGATCCTCTGTGCACTGCATAACCTGGAAAATCCTCTCAATCTCCTTAAGCCACGTCTGGGCTCCATCAGGGTCATAACGTCCTTTGAAAGCCGGAGGGTTCTTCTTCATGAACGTCTCCAACATTCTAGCTTCAGCATTTGCACCAGCATTCACGTTAGGTTGTTGTCCCACAGCTTGGGCAACAGCTTGTAGAGCAGCAGCTAACGCAACATCGTTTCTTCCAGCCATTTCTGATATTCTACAAAAGTAGCAACAACAGTATAAGATAGTAATATAATATTACTAAGACTCGACACGACTCTCTAAATGACCGGACGGACCGACCTGCTCTGATACCAATTGTAACACCCCGTTTTCCCAAAATGAAATTTTCTTAAAACATTTATCAGAGTAAGCATCGTAAACAACGGGATATCACATAAACGTAATCCAAAACAGTTAAATAATGATTTAACCAAATATCTTAAACATCGCAGCGGAAATTATGTCATAATCATAAAACGTTTTGGCACGCAGGCCTCATCATAAATCTTAAAAGAAATTAGTTCATAATCATAAACAGCATAAAAGTCACGTAATAGAATGAAGCATGCATAATCATAAAGCCCCATCCCGTTACGTATCAGAGCGACCTAGACGACACAGTGAAGGCAAGGACACTTACGACGGAAACAACACACTAAGCTCGATCACCTGCACGTTACCCACGGTCGAGGTAACATTTAAACAGAAGGGGTGAGATTTCATAACAGAATAACATTAATCAATGCAATTAAGAATCATAAGTTAACATCCTAATCAGTCTTGATCATAATCAATTTAAAACATAATCATCATTGTATCTTTAATAAGCATTTATCACGTAATCACATAATTAATCATCTTCAACAATATAACGTTATCACGTAATCACATAATTAATCATCATCAACATAGCATAATAGACATGACAATGTGACAATGCTCCTAGACTCCGTATATGCATGTGGTACCAATCGTCATCATAAGTATAAATATACGTTAATCGTGCGGAGGACAAAGCTCCTAATAATCGTGTGGAGGACAAAGCTCCTAATAAAACGTGGTGAGGACTAAGCTCAATGATATGCTATGCATGGACTCTTAACAACAAAACATCGTAATCATCGTAATCATGTGCATTCAATAACTTGAAGCGAAACGTCATCATTTCCATTATATTCATAAATAAACATTGCATACTCAGTTAAATAACAGCAGCAGCATAGTCAAGTCACATAACAGCAGGGAGATATCAATATATCAACAGCAATTCAATAGAATCATAATCATTTCATTATATCTCACATATTGCATAATACATTAATCATGCTCAATTAATATCAACATATCTTACTAGCTTTACAGACTGCATTAAACGTTATCATTAGGTTTCATTACCAATTAGGGGTTCATTCTTGATCAAAAGGTGCGACACAGATCGCACAACCACTCAAACAGCTACATTCTGGACTTGCTCGCGAGGCGAGAGTTCTCACTCGCCATGGCGAGTACCACTCAGATTCCCAACTAATGTTGTTTTGGGTTCAATCCTGTCCTAAAATCATTCCTAATCATCTCTAGGTATGTTTAGGCACTTAAAGGCACTCAAGGTCCAACTAAAAAGTCGAAACTACAAAATATGACATGCACTCTGCCTAAGCTCGCGAGGCGAGGAAGGGTTGCTCGCCATGGCGAGTTGCACCAAACAACTCGCGAGGCGAAGGGAAAAGGCTCGCGTGGCGAGCGATGAACTTCATCACTCGCGAGGCGAGGATCATAGCTCGCCGTGGCGAGCGATGAATGTCGCTACGGCCAGGCTTCCTAAAAACACAAAAATCCGTCGATTCACATGGTTCTAAGCTTGGTTTTGATTCCAGAATTCATCCTAAACATATTCTAAGGTTAAAGGATGGTTCTTTCATCAATCTAAACAAGTTTTACCGTTTATTCTCAAATTTTAGGGTTTTGACCTAATTCCAAAACTTCTCTAAATCAATCCTAACTTTGTCAACTAATCATCAGAATTACAGAGATTAATGTTACTGAGTTATTAGTCCCACCCTTACCTGGTTATGAAGAAATCGCAGCCCTCTTTGGTCTCTTGCTCCCCTCTAAGCTTTTTCTCCCTTTTTCCAAAAGTTTTCACGTACAAAGTGTTTTTTCTAAACCTAGGTCTATTCTTTTATATCTCTCCTTAATAACTTATCTTATTTCACTTTCTCCCCCAAAACTATCTAAAATATCAAAACAGCCCTCAACTAAATATTTTTCAAATCTTTATTTTATTTAACAATAAAATAAATTCTCTAATCTTATCAAATCCTCCAAAACTCATAACTTATCACGTCATCAATCAAATCATCAAAATCACCACAAATCATCAAAATATATCAAAATCATGCATATATTATATAATTATAATATAATTGCCTAAACTTGATTAAATAACAATTAAACGAAAGTGGGCGTTACAGCAACAATATTATCACAAAAGATGGGAATACTGTTAGCATTAATTTGATAATCTTCCAACTAATGTTTCATCCAAATTAGTTGTGTACAACAACTTGCAGCTGAAATGTATTCTGCTTCTGCTGTAGACATGGCAATTGTTGCTTATCCTTTGCTTGCCCAGGATATCAAATTCTCTCACAGGAATTGACAATTTCCACTGGTTGATTTTCTTTCAATCCTGTCGCCAGCATAATCAGCATCAATGAATCCAACCAACTGATAATCTAGGGATTTCCTATACAGGAGTCCAAGATTAGTTGTTCCGTTCAGATACCTAAAGATTCTCTTAACTGCAGTTAAATGAGATTCTCTAGGATCTCTGATTGAAATCTTGCACACAAGCATACACTGAATAAAATATCTGGTCTTGATGCAGTGAGGTATAACAGAGAACCAATCATACCTCTGTATAGCTTCTGGTCTACTTTAGTTCCAGTATCACTTTACAATCTTCTAACTTGAACTTCTTCAGAAGCTCCTTTGTATATTTTGTTTGATGAACATATACTCCTTCTTTGCTTTGATTAATTTGAATTCCAAGAAAGAACTTTAGTTCTCCCATCATGCTCATTTCAAATTCATCCTGCATTAACTTAGAAAATTCCTTGCAAAGAGATGCATTAGTAGAACCAAATATTATATCATCAACATATATCTGCACAATCAGAATGTGTTTCTTAAGAGTCCTTCTGAAGAGTGTTGTGTCAACTTGATCTCTTTTAAAATCATTTTTAATTAAGAAATTACTTAGTCTATCATACCAAGCTCTGGGAACTTGTTTCAAGCCATATAGTGATTTCTTAAGTTTGTAAACATGGTCAGGATGCTTAAGATCCTCAAACCCAGGAGGTTGTTTGACATACACTTCTTCTTCAATGACACCATTAAGAAAAGTACTCTTGACATCCATTTGATATAATATTATGCCATGATTAACTCCATAGGATAGAAGTAACCTGATTGCTTCCAATCTTGCAACTAGAGCAAATGTTTCAGTGTAATCAATGCCTTCTTCTTGACTATAACCTTGCGCAACAAGTCTAGCTTTGTTTCTGGTTACCTCTCCTTGTTCATTCAGCTTGTTTCTGAATACCCATTTTGTTCCAATAATGTTCTACTTATTAGGTTTGGGTATCAGATCCCACACATCATTCCTTTGAAACTGATTTAGCTCTTCTTGCATAGCTAATATCCATCCATCATCTGAGAGAGCTTCTTCAACAGTCTTTGGCTCAATTATTGACAACAATCCTATCAAAGATTCTTCTTGTCTGAAATGAGATCTTGTTCTTCTAGGACTGTCTTTGCTTCCAATGATTAGCTCCTCAGGATGTGAAGATTTGTGCTTGAATTTTGGTTGAACCACATGCTGAGTGTTATCTTGAATATCCTCAGAAGCATTTTCATTCTGTGCTTCTCGATTAGGTTCAGCTTCTGAACTTGACTCAGCTTCTGGATTAGGTTCAGCAACTGGACTTGATTCATCTTCTGAATTCTTTTCAGTATCAGAAGGTTGATCAGATTCTGATGCATCTTCAGAATCATTTGTTCCTGCATTACTTTCAACTTGCTCGGGCAACATTTCCAAGCAGAAGGGGTGAGATTCATAACAATAATAATAGATATAAAATTCATCAATTGAATCTAACACCCTAACATATAATTAATCAATATACATATATATTTCATAATCAACAACATCAACAATAATGCTAATTACAACCAACAACCATGACTCATGTATCTACTCAACAACACCGCTAAGACTGCTCGAAAATGCTACAATGCACATGCATGTGGTACCAATTTACAGAGCAGAAGCCCTCACCACTATTTCGAATGGTTAAAGCATTCATCAAGACATAAGTCCTCACCGCTTTGAACAACAAGGTGTTCTAGGACATGAGTCCTCCCGCTTATATGCTTATGCAACGGACTCCACTTGTGTCTATCTTCATACAACTTAACAATGCATATATATATATATATATATATATATATATGACTTACAACTCCGCAATTTAAACAACATGTATGATTTAATTAATATAACATACATCACAGTCATCAACAGATCATCATAAGTAATCCAACAATCCCAAAAAATACACAATTAATCCTAATTATGCTTAGACATCAAGATCATCTAATATCATTCATTTAAATAACAAACAGCTTCTGAAATTGGGCGACTTGCCTCACGAGCACATCTGCTCGCTATGGCGAACTCAGGAAAAATGGTCATTTGCTATGGCAAGTTCAAGGCGAACGGGAAAAAGGTGCTCTTGGGAGTTTTGACATTTTTCTCACTAATTCTTCATTTTTAAGTTCCCTATTCATCTTTTTAATCTAAAAATTGTCCTAGTCCTCTCTAAAATCATCTAGGCACTCAAAACTATCATACTCGTACCTTATAACAACAATTCAAAACTATCCTGACTTCTCTTTTTCCTAACTCCCCAATACTTAACTCCCCTTTAATTCTATTAATTCCTAGTGGTTGCTCCTCCAGAGGTCTCAAGTTCGATTCCCTCTGGTGCCAATTTCGGTGGGCTATGTCCATACAGAACTTGTTCTGGCTTTAAACGGGGCCCCCGCAAGTGGGCGGTGGGATTGGTCCCCTCGGATTAGTCGATTCTTGGATCAGATACCGAGTTTTCAAAAATAAAAATAAAAATTAACTCCCCAACCTCCAAAATAATAATTATTCTCACATTATTCTAATTAATATTAAAATAAACTATATAATAAAATATAACACACCACATAATCAACAAATATTATTTAAAATCATATAAAAAACTCTGAATAAATCATAAATAAATAAATAACGACTAGGGCGGTACAACTCTCCCCAACTTAGAGAATTTCGTCCTCGAAATATTACCTCAAGCAAACAACTCTGGATAAGACTCCCGCATCTTACTCTCCAGCTCTCTAGTCAAACTTTCACCGGTACTCCACCCCAAACAACCTTTACTAGAGATATATCCTTGCCTCTCAACTTCTTCACCTCACGGTCTTCGATTCTCAACGGTAAGGTCTCTATTGTAAGATTGTCTCTAACCTGCACATCATCTCTCGGAATAACATGCGAAGGATCCGCTACATACTTCCGAAGTTGTGACACATGAAACACATCATGCAAATTCGAGAGATGTGGTGGCAAACCCACTCTGTATGCCACTGTTCCAACCCTCTCAGATATCGGATACGGACCAATGAACTTTGGAGTCAACTTCTTAGACTTGAGTGCGCGTCCTACACCCGTCATAGGAGTAACTCTCAGAAATACATGATCTCCCTCCTGAAACTCAAGGTCCTTTCTACGCTTGTCATAGTAACTCTTCTGTCGACTCTGCGACGCTTTCATCTTTTCTCTTATAATCTTGACTTTCTCGTTAGTCTGATGAACCAAATCCGGTCCCAATACCACACTTTCTCCCGACTCAAACCAACATAAAGGAGTCTGCACCTCCGACCATACAGAGCTTCAAACATTGTCATACCAATACTCGAATGGTAACTGTTGTTGTACGTGAACTCTATCATTGGTAGATGACTATCCCAAGCTCCACCTTGCTCAAGTACACACACTCTCAACAAATCCTCCAATGACTGAATCGTCCTCTCCGACTGACCATCTCTTTGCGGATGATAAGCCGAACTCAACCTCAACTTCGAACCCAAGGCATCTTGCAAACTCTTCCAAAATCTAGAAGTGAACCTCGGATCTCTATCCGACACAATACTCGACGGAACTCCATGTAACTTCACAATATTATGAATATAAATCTCCGCCAACTGAGCTACCGGATAACTAATATTGATCGGAATAAAGTGTGCCGACTTCGTCAACCTGTCGACAACAACCCAAATGGCATCATGCCCTCTCGGAGTATTCGGTAAACTCGTCACAAAATCCATGGAAATGTTGTCCCACTTCCACTCTGGCACATCTAACGGTGTCAACAACCCTGCAGGCTTTTGATGCTCAACCTTAGACTTCTGACAAGTCAAACATGCATAAACAAACTGAGCAACATCACGTTTCAACCCAGACCACCAAAAAAATTTCTTCAAATCATGGTACATCTTTGTAGCTCTCGGATGAATACTTAAGCTACTCTTGTGACTTTCTTCTAAGCTACTCTGAATCTCAACACACCCTGATAATCAACCTTGAAGTCACCATCTTCAGTTTCATTGTTAGTAACCATCAAATCAACAAACTTGATATCCACTTGATGTGCTTCTCGGATACTATTCAAGAAATCACTATTAATCTTCAACATACCCAACTGTACACTCTGAGGTGACAACTCACAGACAAGACTCAAGTCTCTAAACTGCTCTAGCAACTCAAATTCTTTTACCATCATAGCAGACATGTGCAACGTCTTCCTGCTCAAAGCATCTGCAACCACATTAGCTTTACCCGGATGATAATCAAAACCAAAATCATAATCCTTTAGCAACTCAAGCCATCTTCTCTGTCTCATATTCAATTCCTTCTGATCAAATAAATATTTCAAACTTTTATGATCACTGAACACCTCAAATCTGGAACCGTACAAATAATGTCTCCAAATTTTCAAAACAAAAATCACCGCAGCCAACTCCAAATCATGGGTAGGGTAATTCTTTTCATGAATCCTCAACTGCCTAGAAGCATAAGCTACCACTTTGTATTTTGCATCAAAACACCTCCTAAGCCCAACTTGGACGCATCATAGTAAACAACAAAAGGATCATCCGACTTCGGTAAAATCAAAGTAGGAGCAGTAGTCAACCTTCGCTTCAATTCATTGAAACTATTCTCACACTGAGCATCCCACACAAAAGGCTTACCCTTACAAGTCAACTGAGTCAATGGAAGTGCTAACTTCAAAAATCCTTCTATGAACCTGCGGTAATAACCAGCTAAGCCCAAGAAGCTTCTAATCTCTCTAACTGACTTCGGAGTCTCCCGTTGTGATATCGCATCAACTTTAGATGGATCAACTACAATACCACTACCAGATATAATATGGCCAAGAAAACTTACTTCGCGTAACCAGAATTCACACTTGGACAGCTTGTCATACAACTTCTTTTCTTCAACACTTGCAACACAATCTTCAGATGCTCTGCATGCTCTTCTTCATTCTTAGAATAAATTAAGATGTCATCAATAAACACAACCACAAATTTATCCATATAAGCATGCAAAATTCTGTTCATATACTCCATAAACACACCAGGCGCATTAGTAACTCCGAAAGGCATCACCTTATATTCATAGTGACCATAACGTGTCCTAAAGGCCGTTTTCTGCATATCCTCATCCTTCACCTTAATCTGATGGTAACCTGACCTCAAATCAATTTTACTAAACACACGAGCACCCACTAACTGATCCATTAAATCATCAATTCTCGGAAGTGGATACCTGTTCTTAATCGTCACTTTATTCAACTGACGGTAATCTATACACAACCTCATGCTACCATCCTTCTTCTTAACCAACAACACCGGCGCTCCCCAAGGCGAAACACTTGGTCTTACAAATTTCTTATCAAGCAAGTCCTCCAACTGTTTCTTCAACTCAGCTAACTCGGAAGCTGACATACGGTAAGGTGCCATCGACACCGACTTCGTTCCTAGAACAAGGTCAATTGAAAATTCAACCTCCCTCTCTGGTGGCACATCTGGAATCTCATCAGGAAACACTTCTGGAAATTCATTCACAACCGGCAATCTGTCAATCGCAGCTTGATTCTCTAACGACAAATATGCCATCAAGGAAAACATTAAAATTCCATCACGTTCTAACTGCTTCAACTGTTTCGTAGACAAGAGCTCAACTTCACCTTCTTCTTCAGTAGAAGAATAATGCACCGGCTTACTAAAGCAATTAATATGAACTCGGTTATACTCTAACCAGTTCATCCCAAAAATTACATCCATACCTGTCAATGGTAAACAAACTAAGTCGACTTCAAAGTCTCTACCAAACATAGACAACGGACACCTTAGACAAACAAGAGAAGTAGTTATTGAACCCTTAGCTGGAGTTTCAACAACCATTTCTCCTTTCATATCAGATACAACCAGACCCAACTTATATGCACAATCAACTACAATGAAACAATGAGTAGCACCAGTATCTATAATAGCAACTAAAGGAGTACTATTAAAGAAACAAGTACCTCTGATAAGTCGGTCCTCATTAACTGTTTGCGCACCAGTGAAAGCAAACACCTTGCCACCTGTCCTAATCTTCTTAGGTTGCGTACACTGCGAACTAATATGACCTTCTGCATTACAATTGTAGCAAACAACATCCCCACGCTTAAAATCCGCTAAAGTGTGTCCTTTCTGACTACACCTAAAGCACTTCTTCTCATCTCGGTCACAAACATTACTCTTGTGGCCTTTCTCACAACACTTGAAACAAATTATCTCAGTAGGAGCATCTCTCCTCTTAGGCCTCCTCTCATCATTCAACCTCTGTTTACCCTTGTCAGCAGGGGCACTATACGGCTTCGGACGACTCTACTGTCCCTTGCCTCGGCGCTTACTCATCACCTTGTAATGAGCTTTTGTATCCTCATCATAGATCTTACAGCTGCTTACCAAATCAGAGAAGTTTCTTATTTTCTGATAACCAATAGCCCTCTTGATATCAGCTCTCAGGTCATTCTCAAACTTTATGCATTTAGAGAACTCAATTGTCTCCGCAGTATAATGAGGATAGAACTTTGCAAGCTCTACAACTTAGCAGCATACTTTGTAACAGACATATCCCCCTGTTTCAGCTCCAAAAATTCAATCTCTTTCTTTCCTCGGACATCCTCCGGAAAATACCTATTTAGGAATTCTCTCCTGAACACAGCCCAGGTCACCACAACACCATCCTGTTCAAGCACAGGTAACAGACTTACCCACCAGTCATCAGCTTCTTCAGCTAACATGTGCGTCCCAAACCGCACCTTCTATACCTCACTGCAATGCATGACACTGAAAATTCTTTCAACCTCCTTGAGCCACTTCTGAGCTCCGTCAGGGTCATACCTCCCTTTAAAAGTTGGTGGATGGTTTCTCAGGAAAGTCTCCAACATCCTCACACCATCATTACCAGAAGCAGCGTTCGGTTGCTACCCTACAGCTTGAGCAACAACCTCAAGTGCAGCAGCAATAGCAGCATCGTTTCTACCAGCCATCTCAAAATTCTACATAAAAACCAACAATTCAGAACAACAACAAAGACAACATTAAAGTCGACGCTCTATCCTAGGTGGCTCAACACGACTCTACTACTTGGTTGTACGGACCAACCTGCTCTGATACCAATTGTAACACCCCGTTATCCCAAAGCAATTAAATATTAAACAATACATTAGAGAATATCCCAAACGGGCATGTCACACTACTTTTCAAATTTTCTTAAATAGAATATAAAACTATTTAATGAACATCCTTCATAAAACAACAATAATTTGCAGCGGAAATATTTTTCAACGTTAAACTTCATCACCAACATTAATAAATCCTGGCACAAAGACCTCAAAATAAAATCATCAACGTTGTTCAATTAACAATAAAAGGGCTACATCAGCATGGTCCAAAAGTATGGTACATAAGGAATGAAAAATAAATAAGTAAATCACATCCCGTACGTATCAGAGCCCTAGACATTGAGCCACCACCTACTACTCAGGATCACCTGCAAGTTACCCATAGGAAGGGAAACATTTCCAAGCAAAAGGGGTGAGATTCACAACAATAATAATAGATATAAAATTCATCAATTGAATCTAACACCCTAACATGTCAATAATTAATCAATATACATATATATTTCATAATCAACAATATCAACAATAATGGTAATTACAACCAACAACCATTACTCATGTATCTACTCGACAACACCGCTAAGACTCCTCGACAATGCTACAATGCACATGCATGTGGTACCAATTTACAGGGCAGAAGCCCTCGCCACTATTTTGAATGGTTAAAGCATTCATCAGGACATAAGTCCACACCGCTTTGAACAACAAGGTGTTCCAGAACATGAGTCCTCCCGCTTTGAACGACAAGGCGTTCCAGGGCAAGAGCCCTCCCGCTTATATGCTTATGCAACGGACTCCACTTGTGTATATCTTCATACAACTTAACAATGCTTATATATATATATGACTTACAACTCCGCAATTTAAACAACATGTATGATTTATTTAATATAACATACATCACAGTCATCAACAGATCATCATAAGTAATCCAACAATCCCAAAAAATACACAATTAAGGAAAAATGGGGCGACACGGCTATGGCGAGTTCAAGGCGAACGGGAAAAAGGTGCTCTCGGGAGTTTTAACATTTTTCTCACTAATTCTTCATTTTTAAGTTCCCTATTCATCGTTTTAATCTAAACATTGTCTCAGTCCTCTCTAAAATCATATAGGCACTCAAAACTATCCTACTCGTACCTTATAACAACAATTCAAAAAGTCAGATTTTCTCACAGGTACTCACCATGGCGAGTTGTCTTGCTCGCGAGGCGAGCTATGAAGTTGCTCACTCGCTATGGCGAGCTCTGGTTACTCGCGAGGCGAGCGATGAATATCAGTATGGGCAGAATGCAGGTTTTTCCCCGAAATCCCAATTTTCTCAATTTCACTCCCCAAATCAGTTTCAGATGTAAAACTAAATGTTGTACGCAACCAGAACCTATTTTTGACATCAAAACAGTAATCTCTACACTCAATTCACTCAAAAACCCAATAATCCCTCATAAACCTAAAATCCCCAATTTCCACCATAAAATTGTTAAACCAAAATCAGAATTCAATATCTATACTACTGAAGCAAATCTCACCCTTACCTTAATTCAGACGAACAATTGCACGTAAATTGGATTCACTTGGCTCTACTTGGCTCTTCTCCCTTTTCACCCAAAACTTGTCTGTTTCATGTAAAAGTAGTTCTGACTTCTCTTTTTCCTAACTCCTCAATACTTAACTCCCCTTTAATTCTATTAATTCCTAATTAACTCCCCAACCTCCAAAATAATAATAATTCTTACATTATTCTAATTAATATTAAAATAAACTATATAATAAAATATAACATACCACATAATCAACAAATATTATTTAAAATCATATAAAAGACTCTGAATAAATCAGAAATAAATAAATAACGACTAGGGCGTTACAGACCGCCTACCTGTCTGTATGGATGGGTAGACGTTGTGCAGGATTAGTTGCTTGGTGAGTTCTTGTGCTTGGTGGATATCGGGAGCTTTCTCCGATATCAGTGTTTAGAGTTAGTCGGCTCTAATCTAGGCTTCGTTGTGTCGGTCTAGATTATCTTTTATTTTGGATTTTGTTATGTTTGGAGATTATCCGTTTGTTGGGATTTTTGAGATGCATCTATGTTGATGTACTTTATTGATTCATAACATGTATACTTGGATTTACTCTAGTTTATATTCCGCTGCGACTGTTGAGGTTTATATACATGTTTATTGTTTTTGAATTTTGAATGTGGCGTAGCCTCTATTTCTTGAATAAATGTATTATTCGCATGTTTAATTGCTTTAATAGAAATAGGAGTGTTACAAATTGGTATCAGAGCCGTGGTCAGTCTTGTCTGGACTAATACTCGTTGTATTTCCTTGTTGTGTGCGAATGGTAGCATAGTACCTTCGGCATTTGCTTTGTTGTGCTGTTTTCTTATCGGTTAGTGGTTTGTGTTATTCTGGCAAGGGAAGGTATCTTTGGTTGCGGAGGCTTAGTTGGTTGTGGTGTTTGCTAAGTGTCCTGTAAATTTCGGTAATGTTGATTTTGAGTTGGATCTTGTTTGTCTTCCGTTGAAGCATATGGATGTGATTTTGGTATGGATTAGTTGTTAGCTTTTGGGGTTAGCATTAATTTTTTGAATAAGAGTGTAACTTTTTCTAAGCCGGTAGAAGAGTTAGATAGGAAGTTCTTGACCGCAGAGCAAGTGAAGAAGTCTTCAGATGGCGAAGCTTGTGTGTTCATGATGTTTGCTTCTTTGAAGGAGAATCAATTGTGTGCTAAGTTGTCTAAGTGTGAATTTTGGTTGCGGGAAGTGAGTTTCCTTGGTCATGTGATTTCTAAGAGTGGTATCTCCGTGGATCCGTCTAAAGTTGTGGCAGTGTTGCAGTGGGAATCTCCTAGGTCTGTTTTTGAGATTAGAAGTTTTCTTGGTTTGGCAGGTTACTATCGGAGGTTTATTGAGGGATTCTCTAAGTTGGTGTTGCCATTGACGCAGTTGACTCGGAAAGGACAAGTTTATGTTTGGGATGCTAAGTGTGAGAAGAGTTTCCAAGAGTTGAAGAAGAGGTTGACTTCAGCTCCAGTGTTGATTTTGCCGAATCCGAAGGAATCATTTGTTGTGTATTGTGATGCTTTAAAGATAAGTCTTGGTGGTGTGCTTATGTAGAATCGTCAGGTTGTGGCTTATGCTTCGAGGCAGTTGAAAGTGCATGAGAAGAATTATCCGACTCATGATTTGGAATTAGCGGCATTTGTGTATGCATTGAAGATTTGGAGGCATTATCTGTATGGTTCTAAGTTTGAAGTGTTCAGTGACCACAAGAGTTGAAGTATTTGTTTGATCAGAAATAGTTGAATATGAGGTGTAACGCCCGTTTAGAATTATTTAATTATTTAATTAAGTCTAGACGAGTTATATTATATTTATATAATATACGTGTGATTTATGATGGTTTTAGATGATTTTTGTGATGTGACGATTTTTATGAGAAGATAAGACTTATTTTGTTGTTTAATAAAATAAGATTTGAAAATAAATAAATATTGAGTTTGAGGGTTATTTTGATATTTTAGAGAGTTTGGGGGAGAAAGAGAGATAAGATAAGATATTAGGAGGAGATATAATAAGAAAAGACCTAGGTTTTTAGAAACATTTGCATGTACGACTGTTTTTGGAGAAAAGGGAGAAAAAGCCAAGGGAAGAGCAAGAGAGACCTACGGCTGCGATTTTCATCTATAAGGTAAGGGTGAGACTAACTCTACAATTCTATTAATCCTTGTAATTTTGATGATCAAATTTGCAAGTTGTAGGATTGAATTAGAAAAGTTGGAAACTAGGGTTAATGAGAGAAATTGATGATTAAACGGTGAAAACATGTTAGATTGATGTAGAAATTGTCCCTAGACCTTAGAAAACGATTATGATGTATTCTGGAATCAAGATTAGGCTTAAAACCATGTGAGATGATGATTTTTTAGGTGAAAATTGCATTCTGCCCGTAGCGACATTCATCGCTCGCCTCCCGTGCCATGATCCTCGCCACGACGAGTGATGAACTTCATCGCTCGCCTCGCGAGCAAAACATTCCCGGCTCGCGAGTTGCACGTTGCAACTCGCCACAGCGAGCAACTGAGGTCACCTAGCAAGCAAGACCAGAGAGATGATCAGATTTTGTGATTTTGACTTTTGAGATGAACCTTAGATGTTTTTGAGTGTCTGAAGATGTATATTAAAGATTAAATGATAACTTAGAATGAGATTGAACCTGGTTTAACCTAGAACAACCATTGTTAGGAATCTGGCTTGTACTCGCCATGGCGAGCAGATGCTCTCGCCTCGCGAGCACTTCCAGAACTGAGTGCAAGTTAGAATATTGCGATCTGTGTCGCATACTTTGATTAGAGATGGACCCTTGGGTAGTAATGAGACCTATATAAGAAGTTAAATGCAATATGTGAAGCTGTTGTGTGATGTTAAAGTTGAATATGACGTGATTTAATAATTAAATTGCACCACTTGAATTATGAATGAATGATTGAAATGTTGTTGTTTGATATTGTTATGTAATATCATACTGTTGTTGTGATCTGTCTATGCTGCTATTGTTATTTAACCTAGTTGCATGTGTCGATATAAGATGAATCAAGATGATGTTGAATCTCCAAATTATTGGATGAATAAGAGATGATGTTTACGATGTTTAAGAAGTCGAGTCCATGCATTAGCATACATATGTTGGAGCTTTGTACTCACCACAATGGAGCTTTAGCTCAAAATAAAGATGGGGGCTCATGCCCTGGAAGTATATTAATACTCAAATAACGTTGGGGGCTCATGCCCTGAATTGGTACCACATGCATATAAGAGGTCTAAGTTGCATAGTCGCATAGTCGAGTCAATGATGAAAGATGTTAAGATGCTTTGAGTTTTGTGATGCTTTAATGAAGTGAATTCTTGATATATTATTATCCATGATGCTATGATGTTTAAGATGCTGTTGATGAATATTTATGTTGTTCATTATGATTGTTGAATTATATTGATTAATATTATTGTTTTGTGAAATCTCACCCCTTCTGCTTGGAAATGTTGCTCTTCGTATGAGTAACTTGCAGGTGATCGAGAGTAGGTTGCTGTGTTTGCTGTCGTGAGTGGCCTATCCTCACTGAGTCGTTTAGGTTGCTCTGACACGTAACAGGATGGGGTTTTATGATTGCATGCTTCATTTCCTTTACGTATTTGATTATGATATTTTATGATTTAAGTTGTTAAACTGAATTTATTGAGATGATATGATTGAGGCCTGCGTGCCAAACTTATTTATGAATGATGAGACAATTCCGTTGCTTTTATGTTGAAGTATTTTGTGAACGTTAAATTATTATTTAACTATTTATGTTTATGTGAAATGTGATATCCCGATAGAAGTTGTTTACTCTGATAATTGTTGGGAAATCGGGGTGTTACAATTGGTATCAGAGCAGGTCGGTCCGTTCGGCCAATTAGAAGAGTCGTGTCGAGTCTTAGTAATATTTGTATTACTGTCTTATGCTGTTGTTACCTGTTGTGTAGAATCTCAGAGATGGCCAGAAGAGAGGACGCTGCGTTAGCTGCTGCATTACAAGCCGTAGCTCAAGCTGTGGGGCAACAGCCTAATGTGAATGCTGGTGCGAATGCTGAAGTGAGGATGCTGGAGACCTTTCTGAGGAATCATCCTCCGGTTTTCAAGGGAAGATATGACCCCGATGGAGCCCAGATGTGGCTCAAAGAGATTGAGAGAGTTTTCCGTGTGATGCAGTGCACCGAAGTTCAAAAGATGCGTTTTGGTACACATCAGTTGGCTGAGGAAGCTGATGATTGGTGGATTAGTCTTCTACCTACTTTAGAGCAAGACGGTGATGTGGTTACTTGGGCTGTGTTTAGGAGGGAGTTCCTAAACAGGTACTTTCCGGAAGATGTTCGCGGGAAGAAAGAGATCGTATTCCTTGAGCTGAAGCAAGGAAACATGTCAGTGACTGAGTATGCTGCCAAGTTTGTGGAGTTGGCAAAGTTTTATCCGCACTACACCCGCGAGACTGCTGAGTTTTCAAAGTGTATTAAGTTTGAGAACGGGTTACGTGCTGAGATCAAGAGGGCAATTGGTTACCAAAAGATCCGAGTTTTCTCCGAGTTGGTGAGCAGTTGCAGGATTTACGAGGAGGATACCAAGGCTCATTACAAGATCGTGAATGAGCGGAAGGCTATGGGCTAGCAGAGTCTCCCTAAGCCTTATAGCGCCCCTGCTGATAAGGGCAAACAGAGAATGGTCGATGATAGGCGGCCTAAGAAGAAGGATGTTCCTGCTGAGATTGTCTGCTTTAATTGTGGTGAGAAAGGCCACAAAAGCAATGCTTGTCCGGGAGAGGGAAAGAGATGTTTTCGCTGTGGGAAGAAGGGACACACACTAGCTGAGTGTAAGCGTAATGACATTGTGTGCTTCAATTGTAATGAAGAGGGTCATATTGGTTCACAATGTACGAAGCCTAAAAAGGCGCCGACTACTGGAAGAGTTTTTGCGTTGACTGGTACTCAGATCGAGAATGAGGATCGCCTGATCAGAGGTACATGTTATATTGATAATACTCCTTTAGTTGCTATTATTGATACTGGTGCTACGCATTGTTTTATTGCTTTCGATTGTGCTTCTACCTTGGGTCTTGTTATGTCTGATATGAATGGAGAGATGGTTGTCGAAACTCCAGCTAAGGGTTCAGTGACTACTTCTCTCATATGTTTGAAATGTCCTTTGTCTATGTTTGGTCGTGATTTTGAGATGGATTTAGTTTGTCTACCTTTGAGCGGTATGGATGTGATTTTGGGTATGAACTGGTTGCAATACAACCATGTTCACATTAATTGTTTTAGCAAGTCAGTGTATTTCTCCTCAGTCGAAGAGGAAAGTGGTGCAGAGTTCTTGTCTACTAAGCAGCTGAAGCAACTAGAACGCGATGGTATTGTGATGTTTTCCTTGATGGCTTCCTTGTCTATTGAGAATCAAGCAGTGATTGATAAGCTACAAGTGGTATGCGATTTTCCTGATGTTTTTCCAGATGAAATTCCTGATGTGCCTCAGGAGAGAGCAGTTGAGTTATCTATTGACCTTGTTCCTGGAAAGAAGCCGGTGTTGATGGCACCTTATCGTATGTCAGCTTCCGAGTTAGCTGAGTTGAAGAAACAATTAGAAGATTTGCTTGAGAAGAAGTTTGTTAGACCAATTGTTTCACCATGGGGAGCGCCGGTTTTGTTAGTGAAGAAGAAAGACGGTAGTATGAGATTATGTATCGATTATCGTTAGTTGAACAAAGTAACTATCAAGAATAGGTATCCACTTCCGAGAATTGATGATTTGATGGATCAGTTAGTGGGTGCACGTGTTTTCAGCAAGATTGATTTGAGATCGGGTTATCACCAGATTAAGGTAAAAGATGAAGATATGCAGAAGACAGCTTTCAGAACGCGTTATGGTCACTATGAATACAAAGTCATGCCTTTTGGTGTTACCAATGCACCTCGAGTATTTATGGAGTATATGAATCGCATCTTTCATGCACTTTTGGATCACTTTGTGGTTGTTTTCATCGATGACATTTTGATTTACTCCAAGACTGAAGAAGAAGATGCTGAGCATCTGAAGATTGTCTTGCAAGTGTTGAAAGAGAAGAAACTTTATGCTAAACTATCTAAGTGTGAGTTCTAGTTGAAAGTGTTGGAACAAAATGTATTTCACAATAAACCTTAATAAGTTTTGATGATAACAAGGTATTAAAAATTGTCAATTGGTTATTGCTAATAATTGTTAAAGTATACAGGACCATAGGCAAGTCAATCAATTTCAATAGGTCTTGAAAGAACAATGGAGAGCAAAGGAATCCGAAGCATCTGAAGAAAATTACATCTGAAGCTAAAGTGCTTCTGAAGCTGAAGTGCTTCTAAAGTAAATGACGTCATCAGAAGTAGAAGCCCATCAGAAGCAGAAGTCCATCAGAAGCAAGGTTTCATCAGAAGCGAAATCATCACCAGAAGCTACAACTAATCAGTAAATTTAAACTGAAGATTCAAAGTAGCTGTTTCTCGTTTCAACCTCGTCTAATAAGAACGAAGAATTGAAAGGGAGGTATCAACGGTCATTTGAAGAGCACTGAGTACTTGTCCTTCTTTAACAGAGTTGACAAAAGTACAAGTGTACAACCACTACCTCCACTACTCTGTTTTTGTCTACCTACGCTGCAAGACAAGATAACAGCTCTGCCTGCATAAATGTTCCTTCAAGATGGGAATGAATTTGAAGCTAATTCTTCAAAGGACTACACCCAAATCAGGCAAAGGATTACTGGTGGATGATCAAAGGAACTCAACGACTCTTGAGACGTGCTAATCATCTCAACGTCTCTTTCACACCTCTATATAAAGGAGTGAAGACTTGAAGATTGTAGATAGAGATATACAAGTTAAAAAGTGTCAAAACTCTGTCAATTTGATTCTACAAAGCACATTGAATTTCTGCACTGATTTGATACATCTTAGAAATTCACAAGTCTAGAGTCTTTATTGCATTATATTGTGAACACCACTGATTGTATATCAAGGGTTCAAGGTCAAACATTTTCTCTGTATTTTTTTTTGAACAGAAGTCTCCTGCCTGCGTGCTTGAGCATTAGAAGACTCTTGCTTAGTGCTTGAGCATTGGAAGACTCTTGCTTGCGTGCTTGAGCATTTTTGAGAAGTCTCATACTTAGAGAGTATTGAGCATTTGTAATCTTTGCGATTATAGTAAAATCTCCTTGGAAGTGCAAGGGGGACTGGACTACTTCCGATTTGTGGAAGGAACCAGGATAACTTCTTGTGTCTTGTTTTTTCTTTTCTCTGCTTTGATCTTTTCCGCTGCATATTTGATTCTAGTCATTACATCAGAAGCATTCCTAAACTGCTTCTGAAGTATTATCAGAAGAAGGTTTTTTTAGAGAAAAAGAAAACACAATTCAACCCCCCCTTCTTGTGTTTTTCTCACCTTCAATTGGTATCAGAGCTTGCTCTGTTATCATAGCACTTAACCGTGTGACAGATCAAGATCCAAGAAAAACATGTATGATGGAGAGGAATCCACTACATCTATAAAATACAATATTGTCAAACATGACTATGATACTGCTGAAAGGAAAGCAGATTCTGGAAAAGCTCCAAAGTTCAATGGAGATCCAGAAGAGTTTTCATGGTGGAAAACCAATATATACAGCTATATCATGGGATTGGATGAAGAACTATGGGACATTTTTGAAGATGGAGTTGATGATTTGGATTTGGATGAAGAAGGAGCTGCTATTGACAGAAAGATACACACTCCTGCTCAGAAGAAGCTTTACAAAAAGCATCACAAGATCAGAGGGATCATTGTTGCTTCTATACCTCGCACTGAATATATGAAGATGAGTGATAAATCCACTGCTAAGGCAATGTTTACATCACTCTGTGCTAACTACAAAGGAAGCAAGAAGGTTAGAGAAGCAAAGGCTCTAATGCTAGTTCATCAGTATGAGCTGTTCAAAATGAAGGATGATGAGAGTATAGAGGAGATGTACTCAAGATTTCAAACTTTTGTATCTGGACTACAAATACTAAATAAGAGCTATGTTACTTCTGATCATGTTAGCAAGATTCAGAGAAGCTTGCCTTCTAGATGGAGACCCAAAGTAACTGCCATTGAGGAAGCTAAGGATCTAAACACTTTGAGTGTTGAAGATCTTGTCAGTTCCCTCAAGGTACATGAAATGAGTCTGAATGAGCATGAGTCCTCTAAGAAGAGTACATCTATTGCTCTACCATCTAAAGGAAAGTCTTCCAAATCTTCCAAAGCTTACAAGGCCAGTGAATCTGAAGAAGAATCACCAGATGGAGATTCTGATGAAGATCATTTTGTGAAGATGGCTATGTTGTCTAACAAGCTTGAGTATCTGGCAAGGAAGCAGAAGAAGTTTTTGAGCAAGAGGAGTAGCTATAAGAACTCCAAGAAGGAAGATCAGAAGGGATACTTCAACTGTAAGAAGCTTGGTCATTTTATTGCTGATTGCCCTGATCTTCAGAAGGATAAGTCTAAGAGCAGACCAAAGAAACCAAGCTTCAGCTCTAGCAAATTTAGAAAACAAATCAAAAAGAGTCTGATGGCGACCTGGGAAGATCTGGATAGTGAATCTGGTTCTGATAAAGAAGAAGCAGATGATGATGCAAAAGCAGCCATGGGGTTAGTGGCAACAGTATCATCAGAAGCAGTATCAGAATCTGAATCAGATTCAGAAGATGAAAATGAGGTATATTCCAAAATTCCCAGACAAGAACTTGTTGATTCTCTAAAAGAACTCCTATCTCTAAAAGAACTTGTCTGATTTAAAAGAAAAATATGTTGATTTAATGAAACAACAAGAAACAACTCTATTGGAACTGAAAGCTTCTGAAGAAGAACTCAAAGGGTTTAACTTCATATCAACCACATATGAAGACAGACTCAAGATTCTTTGTCAGAAACTACAAGAAAAATGTGATAAAGGTTCTGGCAATAAACATGAAATTGCCTTGGATGATTTTATAATGGCTAGCATAGACAGAAGCAAGGTAGCTTTAATGATCTACAACACATATAAAAACAATGGCAAAGGGATTGGATATTCTGAGGAGAAATCTAAAGAGTATAGTCTCAAGAGCTACTCTGATTGTATTAAGGATGGATTGAAATCCACCTTTGTGCCTGAGGGTACTGATGTTGTAACTGCCGTTCAGTCAGAACCTGAAGCTTCTGGTTCTAAGGCTAAGATTACATCAAAGCCAGAAAACCTCAAGTCTAAGGTAATAACAAAATCTGATCCTAAGACTACAAAGGTCAAAATTCTGAAAAGCTCAGAACCTGTTCCTCAGAGTCTGATTAAATTAGAATCTAGAATCCTAAAGCCAAAGGATCAGAAGAACAAAGCAGTTACTGCTTCTGAGAAAACAATACCCAAAGGTGGTAAACCTAAAGTATTAAATGATCAGAAGCTACTCAGCACTCACCCCAAGGTACAAAGGAGGAAAAGTAAAACCTCCAGAACTAAGCAAAAAGTACCCATGAAGATATGGGTACCTAAATCTGAATTGATTAAAACTGCAGGTGTGCCTAAGGGCAAGAGAGAAACAAAGGTCATGGTACCTAGACATCGGGTGTTCAAGGCATATGACAGGAGAGAAAGCTTTGTTCCTTACCCTTACCATGAAAGATGGAGGAGAAGTGAAGTTCGGTGGCAACCAAACTGGAAAAATCATTGGTACATGTAATATTGGTAATTCCTCCATTTCAATAAATAATGTGTGGCTTGTAGATGGTCTGAAGCATAACCTATTGAGCATTAGTCAATTCTGTGACAATGGGTATGATGTAATGTTCAGTAAGACCAACTGCACACTAGTCAACAAGGATGAAAAATCCATTACATTTAAGGGAAAGAGAGTTGAGAATGTCTATAAGATTAATTTCTCTGATTTGGCTGATCAGAAGGTAGTTTGCCTTATGTCAATGAATGATAAAAAGTGGGTTTGGCACAGAAGGTTGGGACATGCTAATTGGAGATTAATTTCTAAAATTAGCAAGTTACAACTTGTCAAAGGATTGCCTAACATTGATTATCATTCAGATGCACTTTGTGGTGCATGTCAGAAAGGGAAAATTGTTAAAAGTTCTTTCAAATCCAAAGACATTGTATCAACCTCCAAACCCTTGGAATTACTCCATATTGATCTTTTTGGACCAGTTAACACTGCATCCTTATATGGAAGTAAATATGGATTAGTCATTGTTGATGATTACAGCAGATGGACTTGGGTAAAATTCATTAAAAGTAAAGATTATGCATGTGAAGTGTTTAGCAGCTTCTGCTCTCAAATACAATTTGAAAAAGAATTGAAAATTTTGAAAGTCAGAAGTGATCATGGTGGAGTATTTGAAAACGAGCCATTTGAATCTTTTTGTGAAAAACATGGGATCCTCCATGAATTCTCTTATCCTAGAACTCCACAACAAAATGGGGTTGTAGAGAGAAAGAACAGAACTTTACAAGAAATGGCTAGAACCATGATCCATGAAAACAATCTAGCTAAACATTTCTGGGCAGAAGCAGTTAATCCTTCATGTTATATTCAAAATAGGATCTATATCAGACCTATGTTGGAGAAAACTGCATATGAACTCTTTAAAGGAAGAAGACCCAATATCTCTTACTTTCATCAGTTTGGATGTACTTGTTACATTCTAAACACTAAAGACTATCTGAAGAAATTTGATGCCAAGGCTCAAAGAGGAATCCTTTTAGATTACTCTGAAAGGTCAAAGGCATACAGAGTGTATAATTCAGAAACACATTGTTGAAAGTAATGCAGGAACAAATGATTATGAAGATGCATCAGAATCTGATCAACCTTCTGATACTGAAAAGAATTCAGAAGCTGAATCAAGTCCAGAAGCTGAGCCTAATCCAGAAGCTAAGTCTATTTCAGAAGCTGAACCTAGTCCAGTAGTACAGAATGAAAATGCTTCTCAGGACATTCAAGATAACACTCAGCATGTGGTTCAACCGAAATTCAAGCACAAATCTTCACATCGTAAGGAGCTAATCATTGGAAGCAAAGACAGTCCTAGAAGAACAAGATCTCACTTCAGACAAGAAGAATCTTTGATAGGATTGCTTTCAATAATTGAGCCTAAAACTATTGAAGAAGCTCTCTCAGATGATGGATGGATATTAGCTATGCAAGAAGAGCTAAATCAGTTCCAAAGGAATGATGTGTGGGATCTGGTACCCAAACCCAATCAGAAGAACATTATTAGAACAAAATGGGTATTCAGAAGCAAGCTGAATGAACAAGGAGAGGTAACCAGAAACAAAGCTAGAATTGTTGCACAAGGTTACAGTCAACAAGAAGGCATTGATTACACTGAAACATTTGCTCCAGTTGCAAGATTGGAAGCAATCAGGTTACTTCTATCCTATGCAGTTAATCATGGCATAATATTATATCAAATGGATGTCAAAAGTGCTTTCCTTAATGGTGTCATTGAAGAAGAAGTGTATGTCAAACAACCTCCTGGATTTGAGGATCTTAAGCATCCTGATCATGTTTACAAACTAAAGGAATCACTATATGGCTTGAAACAAGCTCCCAGAGCTTGGTATGATAAACTAAGTAATTTCTTAATTAAAAATAATTTTAAAATGATTTTCAGAAGGACTCTTAAGAAAGACATTCTGATTGTGCAAATATATCTTGATGATATAATATTTGGTTCTACTAATGCATCTCTTTGCAAGGAATTTTCTATGTTAATGCAGGATGAATTTGAAATGAGCATGATGGGAGAATTGAAGTTCTTTCTTGGAATTCAAATCAACCAAAGAAAAGAAGGAGTATATGTTCATCAAACAAAATATACAAAGGAGCTTCTGAAGAAGTTCAAGCTAGAAGATTGTAAAGTGATGAACACTCCAATGCATTCAACCTACACCTTAAGCAAAGAAGATACTGGAACTATAGTAGACCAGAATCTATACAGAGGTATGATTGGTTCTCTGTTATACCTCACTGCATCTAGACCTGATATTTTATTTAGTGTATGCTTGTGTGCAAGATTTCAATCAGATCCTAGAGAATCTCATTTAACTGCTGTTAAGAGAATCTTCAGGTATCTGAAAGGAACAACTAATCTTGGACTCCTGTATAGGAAATCCCTAGATTATAAGTTGGTTGGATTCTGTGATGCTGATTATGCTGGTGACAAGATTGAAAGAAAATCAACCAGTGGAAATTGTCAATTCCTGGGAGAAAATTTGATATCCTTGGCAAGCAAAAGACAAGCAACTATTGCTATGTCTACAGCAGAAGCAGAATATATTTCAGCTGCAAGTTGTTGTTGGGCGGCCGGCCACCACGCCGGAGGAGCAAACTCCACCGGAGAAGATGAAGATCATCCTCCTTTTTCCAGAATCCGGTGAGATGAGAGAAGAGAGAAGTGAGAGCTTCTCTCACTAGAATGAGAATTGTAGAGAGAGAAAGAACTTGTAAAATTGAAAAAAAAACCGGTGTTAGCATGCTTATATAGACAACTGAACCGGACCGGTTCAAGACCTGTCCAATCCCTTCAATCCTGAGCGTTGGATCTAGGGTTTCCCTCCCTGGATCAATCCAACGCTCCCTGTGCTTCCAGGCTTTTAGGTTTTGGGCTTGGGCTTTGTTTTACAGATTCTTTTGTTTTTTGTCTTTTCTTTGCTATCTGCACCTTATTTTCCTGCTATATACGCCTCTATTTGTTCTAAAAATTTCCTAAAAATTCTATATGTTTTTTTGTTGTATCTTTTGACATTTTGTGTGATATTGCTACCTATTTAGGAATGGTAAAAAATATTTGTTATTTTCTTGATTAATTTGTTCTTTTTGGACTAATTTTGTGAATTTCTTGCCATATTTTTCTTCATAAATTTTGGCACATGTTATGAGCAATTAGTATGCAATTTTGTGATAAATGTGATGTTGATTTTATGATCATGCTACTGTTTTGGTATGATTTGTGTGTTTCTTGCATTTTAAGCAACTTTTCTTCTCATTATGTCTTGGTTATTCTCAACATTTCTTTACCATTTCATTTCATATTCAATTGATTGCTTTTTCCTATCACTCATGTTATATTTTTCATCTTGTTTTGCTAACATTGTTGACTCATGTTTCACTCATCTCATAGCATCTCACCACATCATTCTCATTTCTACTAGATTAGGTTTTATTTCTTGCAATTTTCCCTTTTTTTGTATTCCCAATGGTTATGTAATATTTTAGGCTAGTTTAAATTCACCTTTTAAATCCTTGCAAGACCATAGCATGTATTTAGGACTCGATGTAAAGGACTATGGACACTATAAGTGATGTACACCGACACGAGCACCGACACATGCACACACCCCACATGGATATTTTAGATGCATGATTAGGGAATGTATGTTTAGATGTATGCTTAGGTTTTACAACACTTAGACAAAAATCATTTTTCCAAAAAAATGTGTGAATAACCTCACTTGAAAACCTTTTTTTTCTAAAATAGGAGTCAAAACTCCTCATTTTCCTTTTGTTTTCTTAAGTAAAAATCTTAATGAATTTTAATCATACTTAGACTTTATTTTGCAAAATAGCTAATTCCACCTCACACTTTCCAAATCTCATGCCCTTGAGGCCTCTCATCTCCATTCTTCAAAATTCCTCTTTTTCTTTTCAAACTTAAAATCAACCAATAAAAACAAAAAAAAAAACAATTTTTGAGAATGAACTACGTTTGGTTTTGATCCCTTAAAAGGGTACGTAGGCAATGAGTTAAAACTCCTCCAAGCCAAATAAAATAAAATCTCAATCATCTTCTTCCTCCCATTCTTCACTCAAATAAAACTTCTTTTTCAATAAGTAGGCAATAAAAGTAAAGCGTAGACATAAAACTAGGAAAAAGGTTCTATAATCATTGCGGGTGCCTAACACCTTCCCGTAGTGAAAGCGACCCCCGAACTTAGACTCTAAGGGTTTTTTTTCTCAATTTTGCCCTTCCCAAGAAAAAATAGAGAATATCAAAGATTGAAAGGTTCAAGCCTAATTAATGACTTGACACCCGAAAATCGTGATAACACACGGGTTCGCTCAAGCGAACACAATGTCGTATCTAAACAAGTTCTTCGCTCACGGGTCGCTCACGGTTCGCTTAAGCGAACGGCTAAGGACAATTTCTGGGCAGCGATCTTGATCGCTCGCTTAAGCGACGGGTAGTTCACTTAAGCGACCACTCATCTGGGCAGGGTAAAAGTTACGATTTTCAGACTTCTCACTCCAAAAACCCAATTTTAATCCCCTGATCACCCAAAACGTTTTCCTGAAATGTTTACAAGTCCTATATACAACCAGACATCAAAAGAAACAGCAATCCAACATAAACAACAACAATTCATTACAATCAACATTCATTCAGAACTTCCAAAACTCTTCTATCATATTCTATTTTTCACTTCAATTATGATCAATATGAACAATATAGATTAGAAAATCATACTAATCATCAAATACAACATCATGAACCTGATTCTTGCACATTTTCTTCAAAATCATCATTAACCCTAAATTCCAATTTTTATCTTAAAAACAGTTAAATTGATTAATTTTTCAGAAATCATATATTATAACTATTGAAAGATAATCCCACCCTTACCTTAGAATTGTAGGAAGAATTAACACAGCAAATCAGCTCCTAAGTTTTCCCCCTTGTTCTTGGTTTCTCTTGCTTTCTCTAGTTCTTCTCTCCAACACAAATGTTTTCACGTACAACTGTTTTTCTTAATCTTTCTTTCCTTAATCCCTCAAAGTGTAACTTCCCTTATTTCATTAAACCCCTCCTAATTACTATTAATTTCCAATTAATCCCTATCCTCCTAAAATAATTCAATTTCTCTTATTATTCTATTTATATTAAATAAATTATATAAATAAATACTACACACCACATAAATCATATATAATATTTTAAAAACAAAACACACAAAAGACCTCAAATAATTCTAAAATAAATAAAATACTACTAGGGCGTTACACCACCCTCCAGAGCACCTTTTGCTGCTTTTGCTTGGATTCTGAGCTATTCTATTTTGGCGCACAATCTACCGTGGAATATTCTTGGAACATACTTGCTTAGATTTTAAGTCAAATGTGTACTATAAATAGAGTAGCTAGCCATCACAAATATTCATCTTTTCTTGGAATACAATATGTGACAATTATCTTTCTAATAAAAGTTCATTTTACTTTCTTGTTATTTACTTTTATGTTTTCTCTCTTCTTCAAGTGCACGGTCAACCAAGGCGGGAATACTTGTCATCAAGTTTTTTTTTTTTAATTTTTTTTTTTTTCCCGTATCCATATCAAATAACATCAAATCTTCAAACACCCATATCTATCCCCATTCACCATTCAAAAAAAAAAATAAAAAATCTTCACCAACCTCCACCATTCAACTCATAAACCTCACTAAAACCAAACCCCATCACTAAACCATCCCTTCCCACAAACCTTGTCCAAACCTAACCTCCACCCACACCCAAACCAAGCTAAGGTCAATGGCATCAAAAATGAAAGGTGAGGATATTGAAGCCTCCGGAAGAGGTGCAAGCAAGAAGCAATCAACAGCCCGCAATCATGGGATTCAATTCAAGGATTCCGAGCAAAGAAATAGGTATAATTCTCTAATCTCTAGAACTATCTCTCCTTGCAGGTACCCTGATGTTAATGCTTTGGATAGACTAGAAATAGATGAACATGTGATTAGGCTGTTGAATAAATTCACAACCCTGTGCTTAGGTACCTTCACACGGTTATTGCTTGCACCATATGGGGTAGAAAAAAGGTAGAAATGATGAGGACTATTGAGTTGTTTATAGGCTATACTTTATAACCACCATGTTAACATTTGCTATTATTTGATTTATTATCTTGTTTCAATTGCTAGAAAGAAACCGGATATAAAGGTGATATAGTGGTAGGTGGAATCATCACTTTCATTTGTTAGAAAATTTGAGGTAAATGTGAACAAAGGGATAAATAGGATTGAGGGAAACTACTATCTATATTTAGAAACCCTCACTACCATGTTTTTTTTTTAGAATCCATGGCCCTTCTCACAATTCCCAATATGAGTGGCGAGTCAATAATGCTAATTTCTTGATTATTCTACCAAATTCAGATATTACTAATCCGAAGGTGGTAGAAAACTTTTATGTTGGCACTAACCCACAGGTACACAATGATGGTGATGATGGTGGTGATGAAGAGGAGGTAGGTGCAAACTTGCACCATTAACAAGTAGCCGGTGGAAACTATAATGATGAACGGTGGGCATAGATGCAAACCGAAGTTCAAAGAACATGCACCGAGCAGCAAAGACAAGGTGTTGAAATGATCGGGCTAAGAAACGATGTCCTAAGAGGCACTCAAATAAATGAATAAAACAATCAAATGTTCCGATACATGATGCAACACCTTCACCTCCAAGGTCTACCTTATGGACTTCAATAAAATTGTGAGCTCTCCTCTTCCTCTACTCTTCTCTACTTCTCTTATTTCTTCACCATCTTTTTCTTTCTCTTCTTCTTCTTTTAAATCATTGAGGACAATGCTTCTCCTAAGTGTGGGGGGAGCCTAATAAAGTTTCTTTAGTCGTAGTGTTTCCAAACTCCCTTGAACTTTATTCTTTTGTATAGTTTTATTGTAAAAGGCATGGTTAAGTAGCTAACTTTTATTGAAAATATCATGACACAAAATTTTCATTGTCTCCTCTTATTTTGTTGATTCTTGTACATGAAAGCAAACTCTTGTGTTTTAAGTCTTCTTGATATACCCACATCTTGTTTTAAAGTGAATAAAATTCTCCAATGAGAAAAACACAAAGTTGCTTCCTTTGAGTAAATGTATGAATAGGTATTTTAAGGAAACGCGTTTTAATCTTAGTGGTGCATTAACCTTTAAAGATTCTCAAAGTGCCAGTAGTATAAGTTAGTATAAGGGAGTTGATAAAAAGCCAAAAAGCCAAATAAATTCCAAGATCTCATCATTGAATCTAGATTGGGGAAGGAGGTAGGCCCTCCGACTTCCTACGTGAAGATGATCGTTATCTTGAGGAAAAACTTTAAAAAGCATCATTGAATCTAGATTGGGGAAGGAGGTAGGCCCTCCGACTTCCTACGTGAAGATGATGTTTTAAGGGATACCATTGAATCTAGATTGGGGAAGGGGGTAGGCCCTCCGACCTCCAACGTGAAGATGTTGTTCCTTAAATAAAGAACTTAAATGTGCAAATGGCAAAGAACAAAGATTCTTAAATACTCCCATCTCTCTTATATGAATTATAGAAGGAATCTTTCTTGGTTGGTTTAGTGCTAGGATTAGACCATGTTTCCTCATAATGCCTATCTTATACAGGAGCAAGAAAAGGGTTGGACTTCACACACACACTCACTTGAAACTTGATCGTTGGGTTGAATAAAAATTACAAGAAATGCTTGAGTTTGTGATTAGTGTACATTTGGGATTTAAGCCCTTGAGGAGACATGTGCTTTAATTGAATTGTCATTTGATATAACTGTTGGTGCTACTATGTTTATGCCTTTTGCTTGAGGACAAGCAGAGATTCAAGTGTGGGGGAGTTTGATGAGTCATTTATTGTCTATTTTAATATGCTTTTTAGTTTAGTTTTATTTAGATTTTATATAATTTTATATTAGTATTATTTCCTTTGTGAACTAGTTTACTACAAATTGCATTTTATTATATTTCAGGAACGAATATTGGATGGATTGAGTCTTGGAGCAAAAGAAAGGGATTTGGAGTTGATTCGGTACGAAAATACGAAGATTTAGAGACAAAATATATCTCCCCCAAAGTCAGAAGCTTGACACGGCCGTGCCACACTCCAAAACTACTTTTGCTGCTTTTGCTTTGATTTTAAGCTACTCTGTTTTAGTTTACCGGAATGCCCTTTTATGGTTGCTTAGATTTTAAGTCGAATGTAAACTATAAATAGAGTAGCTAGCCATCACAAATATTCATCTTTTCTTGGAATGCAATATGTGACAATTGTTTTCTAATAAAAGTTCATTTACTTTATTGTTATTTACTTTTATGCTTTCTCTCTTCTTCTCCTTCTCTACGATGAACGTCAGTGAGTAGACTTCTCTTGTCTTGGGATTGTTGGATAAGTCTAATGACATAATCCTAATCAAACCAAGCTTTAAACCTTAATCTTATGTAACCCATTCCTTATCTAAATTCACCGCTTTAATGGATCAACCATTATCAAACTGTGGAAACGAAAGTGGAGGGTTTGATAATTGTTTATCCATCATCTCAAATATCAATTCATAAAACGAAAGTGGAGCTTTGATATTCGAACAAGTGAATTTAGACAAAGATTGCAAAGTCAGCGAAATAGGCTTTGCAATCTTTGAGACATATAGTTTCGATCTTCAAGGGAACCAATAACAATCAAGTCAGCGAAATAGGCTTGGTTGTTAAAGGAACCAAAATCTAATAGTAATCAAGTCAGTGAAATAGGCTTGGTTGCTAGAGGAACAAAAGAGAAACTGTCTTGAGAAATTAGGTCTAACATAAGGTTATAAGTTTAATAGTTTGGTTTGTGAAGGACTTGTCATTAGGATGAACCAACAATTCCAAGGCTTTTATCTTTTGTTTATTATTTGCTTTTAACTAAAAATAAAAACTTTTCTACCTTATAAAATCTTCAGTCTAATCATTATCTAAGGTTAATTGAATTTATAACTCCCTGTCGGAACGATACTCATATTTTACTACTTCGGTAAGACCGTGCACTTGCGGTTTCATCTCATCAAATGGTTTGAGGCCCGACATCAAAAGGCCGATTGGATACCAACAGCTGAGAGTTTTTCCGGATTTGGTTAATAGCTGCAGGATCTATGAAGAGGATACGAAGGCTCACTACAAGATAGTGAACGAGAGGAAGGGCAAGGGGCAGCAGAGTCGTCCTAAGCCGTACAGTGCCCCTGCTGATAAAGGGAAACAGAAGATGGTCGAGGATAGGCGGCCTAAGAAGAAGGATGCTACTGAGATTGTGCGTTTCAATTGTGGTGGGAAAGGCCACAAAAGCAATGTCTGCCCCGAGGAAATCAAGAAGTGTGTCCGGTGTGGCAAGAAAGGTCATATTGTAGCTGATTGCAATCGTACGGACATTGTGTTTTTTAACTGCAATGGATAGGGTCACATTAGTTCACAGTGTACTCAGCCTAAGAGGGCGCCGACTATTGGTAGAGTCTTTGCTTTGACTGGTACTCAGACGGAGAACGAGGATCGTTTGATCAGAGGTACTTGCTATATTAATAATACTCCTTTAGTTGCTATTATTGATACTGGTGCTATGCATTGCTTTGTTGCTTTCGATTGTGTTTCTGCTTTGGGTCTTGAATTATCTGATATGAATGGAGAGATGGTTGTCGAAACTCCAGCTAAGGGTTCGGTGACTACTTCTCTCGTATGTTTGAAATGTCCTTTGTCAATGTTTGGTCGTGATTTTGAAATGGATTTAGTTTGTCTACCTTTGAGCGGTATGGATGTGATTCTGGGTATGAACTGGTTAGAGTACAACCACGTTTTTATTAATTGTTTTAGCAAGTCAGTGCATTTCTCTTCCGTCGAAGAGGAAAGTGGTGCAGAGTTTTTATCTACTAAGCAGCTAAAGCAACTAGAACGCGATGGTATCTTGATGTTTTCATTGATGGCTTCTTTATCTATTGAGAATCAAGAAGTGATTGATAGGCTACCAGTGGTGTGTGAATTTCCTGAAGTTTTTCCAGATGAGATTCCTGATGTACCTCCAGAGAGAGAAGTTGAGTTTTCTATAGATCTTGTTCATGGAACGAAGCCGGTGTCGATGGCACCTTATCGTATGTCTGCTTCCGAGTTATCTGAGTTGAAGAAACAGTTGGAAGACTTGCTCGAGAAGAAGTTTGTTAGACCAAGTGTTTCACCTTGGGGAGCGCCGGGTTTTCTAGTAAAGAAGAAAGATGGTAGTATGAGGCTATGTATTGATTATCGACAGTTGAACAAGGTAACTATCAAGAATAGGTATCCACTTCCGAGAATTGATGATTTGATGGATCAGTTAGTGGGTGCACGTGTTTTCAGCAAGATTGATTTGAGTGTTTATGGAGTATATGAATCGCATCTTCCATGCATTTTTGGATCGGTTCGTAGTTGTGTTCATCGATGATATTTTGATCTACTGCAAGACCGAAGAAGAGCATGTTGAGCATCTGAAGATTGTCTTGCAAGTGTTGAAAGAGAAGAAACTTTATGCCAAATAATCTAAGTGTGAATTCTGGTTGAAAGAGGTGAGTTTTCTTGGCCATGTTATTTCTGGTGATGGTATTGCTGTGTATCTGTCTAAAGTTGAAGCGGTATCGCAATGGGAGACTCCTAAGTCCGTTACAGAGATTAGAAGCTTTTTGGGTTTAGCTGGTTACTACAGAAGATTTATTGAAGGGTTTTCCAAGTTAGCTCTCCCGCTAACGCAATTGACTTGTAAAGGTAAAACTTTTGTGTGGGACGTCCATTGTGGGAACAGTTTCAGTGAATTGAAGAAACGTCTGACGACTGCTCCAGTTTTGATTTTGCCGAAGTCAGATGAACCTTTTGTGTCGTATTGTGATGCGTCCAAGTTGGGTTTAGGAGGTGTGCTTATGGAGGGCGGCACGGCCGTGCCAAGGATAGCACAGGTCGTGCCAAGCTTCTGACTTGGGGGAGACATATTTTTGTCTCTCAATCTTCATATTTTTGCATCCAATCGGCTCCAAGTCCCTTTCTTTTGCTCCAAGACTCAATCCATCCAATATTCATTCCTGAAATAAAATAAAATGTAATTTGTAGTAAACTATCCTAAAAAGGAAATAATACTAATATATAATAAAATAAAATCTAAATAAAACTAAACTAAAAAGCATATTAAAATAGTCAATAAATGACTCATCAAACTCCCCCACACTTGAATCTTTGCTTGTCCTCAAGCAAAAGGCATAGACATGGCAGCAACAAAAAGGATTAATATATGACAATTTAAATAAAAGCTTATGTCTCCCTCGAGGACTTATTTCAATGCACACTAATCGTAACTTCAAGTATTCCTTGTAAACTTATTCAACCCAACAACAAATCTCAAGTGAGTGTGTGTGTGTAGTCCAACCCTTTTCTTGCTCCTGTATAAGATAGATATTATGAGGAACAGGTTCTAATCTTGACACTAAAATGACCGAGAAAAATCTTTTCTTCATTTCATATAAGAGAGGTGGGAGAGTTAAGATAGATTTGATGAATTTATACATTTGGGGGCTTGTAGATGCCTAGGGGATATCATTTCACATTGGATGTCCGTGAGGGGGTATCCTTTTCTCCAAGTTTCTATGATCACCCTAAGTAGTGCTACAACTTGTTTACTTCACTTAGGAAGTTCCTCTTTTTTAGAGGGTTTAATTCAAGCACAATTTGTTTGAGAAGTCATCACCACATTTAGGAAGTCAGTGAGAGGGTATCCTTTCCTCCACGTGCTCGTGATATCCTTCTGCCCCATTTCGGTTTACACATTTCATCACATTAGAATTATTCCCACACAAACTTATACTACTTTTACTCTGAAGATTTTTAAGGGTCCAGGTTATCATTAAAGCTAGAACGTGTTCCTTAAAATACCTATTCATACACTTACTCAAGGATTGCAACTAGGTGCTTTTCTCATTGGAGAATTTTCACAATAAAACTTGATGTGGGTATAGCAAGCATACTTATAACACAAGAAATCACTTTCATGTACAAGAAACGACCATTGAAGAGACAACAATAAATTATGTCATAATAAAACAATAAAAACAAGCTGCTTATTCATGCCTTTTACAATAAAACAAAACAAAAGAATAAAGTTCAAGGGAGTTTGGAAACACTACGACTAAAGACACTTTATTAGGCTCCCCCACACTTAGGAGAAGCATTGTCCTCAATGATTCAAGATAGAAGAATAAAAGAGAAGGAGAGGAAGAAGAAGGAGAAGAAGAAGAAGGGGAAGGAAGAGGAGGAGAAAGAAGGGAAGAGAGGAAGAGGAAAGCTCACATTTTTATCATTGAGGTCCATATGGAGGACCTTGGAGGTGAAAGTGGTGCATCATGTTCCGAAGCATTTGGTTGTTTTCTTCGGATATGCGGTTGCCCCATTGGACATCATTCCTTATTCCCATTAATTCAACACCTTGCCTTTGTTGCTCGGTGCTTATCCTCTCGACCTCGGTATGCATCCATGCCCATCTTGCATTTTCATTTGTTTCACCTTCATCATGGTCATGGTGGGAGCAAGAGGAAGCAAGGGTTAGAGAGAAGAGGACTTGAAGAATCAAGGGTTGGGAGGAGAGCTAGGAGCAAAATTGAAGCCTAAGCTAGAGAGATTAACCTAACTAAGGTAAGGGGGGTTAGAATTCATCATAATCACTTATTGCAATTTTCAATTATTTGTATGAAAAGTGCTTATTTGGGTGAATTGATTAATTGTTCATATGTGATGAAATTCGTACTCTAATTATTGTAACACCCCGTTTTCCCAACTTGATTTTTTTTTGTGCATAAATCAGTGTAAAACAACTAAACAGGATGCTACACTTCTTTCAAATATGAATATAGTAAAATTACTATTTATTTCAATCATCATATGTCATCAAATTAAATCTCATTGCAGCGGAAAACAACTAAGTTCAACATCATGTTGGCACAACGACATCAACTTAAACAACTTAATTAAAATCCAGTTTAAACAAAACTTCAACATAAAATCATGATAAATACGTAACACATGGAAAACAATCAAATCCCCATCCCGTTACGTATCAGAGCGACCCTAAGACGACGACACATGAGAGAGTCATCTCACTTCAACAACTATTCTTGATTTCCTGCAAGTTACCTAATTGTAAAGGCAACATTTCCAAGCAGAAGGGGTGAGATTTCACATTCAATAATAATAAGCATATAATTCATCAAATGCATTTAACAACTTAAGTTTCATCAATTAATAACATTAACTCTTCATATAATACTTCATTAAATCATCGATCAACTTCTAGTCATCATTAATATCATATTCATCACCTCATATACATTCATCATATAACAACATAATCATCACATCATTACATCATCATGTAACAGCATAATCATCACATCATAAACATGATCATAATATAACATAAACATCACATCATAAACATCATCTTATAACATCATATACTTCACATCATAAACATCATTATATAACAACATAAACAACAATGATTAATAAATATTAATACTTCACATAGTTTTTCATTAACAACTCATTGATAAATTACAACTTAACGACAACGACAATGCGACTTCAACAACTAAAACTCGACAAATGCAACTTCAACTTCTTAATCATGCATGTGGTACCAATCAGGGCATCAAGCCCCAATGTATTGAGCGTAGATAGGCTCACAGGGCATCAAGCCCTCAACGTATTGAGCGTACATAGACTCACAGGGCATCAAGCCTTCAACTTACAGGGCATCAAGCCCTCAACATAATATGTATAAATATACATTACAGGGTATCAAGCCCTCAACTTAAATGAGTATGCATGGACTCAACGTCTTACAACTTAAACAACTTATACATCTCATATGACTCCAATAATTTGGATCAACATCTTACAACTTAAACAACTTAGACCAACATTAGCATCCTAATCACGACAGCAAGGCAGCACCATTAAATAATATGCAGCAAGTCAACATCAACAACAATCATCCAATATAACCATTACAACTTCATATCAACATCTTTCACAACATAGCATCATTAATAATAACAACTTGAATGGTATAACAACATTATTTTCTATATCATACCTTTTTCCACATAAATATATGTAACTCAAATTATTCAACAACAACATTCACATAATATATGTATTTCAAATTATCCAACAAAGATGTTCACGTCAAACCAAATTAGATCCATCACAACATAGGTTAAATACTCTTAAACACCCTAGTTGAACTCATAGTACTTCTAGTTTTGAAGTTTGGAATTATTCCTTAAGTTTTGGATTAACTTAGAAACGGTTATGCTGAATTTTCATAAGATTTCACTAAGACCTCCTTGGAGTATTTTCATCATATCTCAAGAACCAAAAATCATTTTCACGTAAAACCAAAGCCACTAGAAAGCTAACTTGTTTTTAATTCTTTTTTGGAATTTTTTAATTAAGGTACTGGAAACCAAAGCCACTTGATGATCCCTAGGTTTGTTTTGTTACATTAAGGTTTTGATTTTTAATTATTTTAATATATAACGAGTAGTCACAATAGTTTCTCAATGCATTAAAATTTCAAAATAATCTCTGATAGCGCATTATATTAGTCAAAATATAGTCACTTCAATATACTAACTATTTTAATGTCATATCTTATTTTGGCTAATTTACATTAGAGGTTTTAAGTTATTTAATTAATCGTAACAAGTTGTTTTTTCACTACCAGTTAGGTCCTTTAAATCATTTAACTATAACAATTTATGAAATTTAAGATCTTATATATGTAAGTTATTTGGCGTTTAAAAGTTATAATTAAATAACTTAAAAGATTTAAATAGTACAAAAAAATTTAAAAAATAACTTGTTACAATTAAGTAAAGGGTTAAATATGTTTTTGGTTCCTATAAATATACCAACTTTTTGTTTTTCTAAGATTTTCCTTCAACTTTTATTCCCTATAAAATTTTCAATTACAACTTTTGTCCCTATTTTTAAGTTAATTTTTGAATTTTTTAAATCAAATTGTCCAGATATATGTAAAATATTGTAAAAAAAACATTCCAAAAAAAAAAAAAATTAGAATTTTTTAACAAACCACAAATTATATATGAATTTTTAACCGTAAAAAGTATAAAAATTCATATTTTGTTAAAAAAAAACTTTTTTTTTTTTTCAGGAGAGATTATTATAATATTATGAATTTTGTTGGAAAATTTTATTCAAAAATGTGAATTCTACGTATGAGTTTACTGTAAAGGGGACCAAAAGTGAAGATGAAATTTTTTTGAAGGATTAAAAGTTGAAGAAATTTTTAAGAAGGATAAAAATAAAAAATTGACATATTTATAAAGAACTAAAACATATTGAACGCTTAAATAAATAACTGCAAGGGACGGAAGTGATATGAAAAGAATAAAAATTAAATGAGAAATTTATTAGAATTAAAATTAAATAACTTAAATGATATACGTGTAATTTAACCAATAGGAACTGTTATTTAACTATTGTATACTTCACCATTCTGCTCTTCTGCGTTTTCCCCCTGGTTCTTCACCATTAAGGTATTAGCGTTCTTTTTCAAATATAGTTGATAGTTGAATTTTTCTGTTTTGATTAGATTTTTCTTGGATTTGGGGAATTGGGGTTTAAAACCTTTTAATTGGGGGATGCGACAGATTTTGAGAAATTGAGTGTGTTTTGATGAAATTAAACCATTAAACACACTGATTATTATTATTATTGATATTCGAATCTGTTCTGTGAAGGTTGGAAATATTCAAATCTTCTCGGATTTTTAGTTTAAGCCGGTTTGGGGGATTAAGGTTTAATACCTTTGAATAAGGCTGTCCAGAAATTGAGTTTCTTTTCATGAAATTAAAACCTCACTTATTATTATTATTATTATTATTATTATTATTATTATTATGCTAGGTCTTGAATTAGTGTTAATATTTATGTTTATCTTGCTGTTATTGCTAGACTTTGAGCCCTTTTCATTTTCTCCTCAATCATCGTCATCTCACAAGCTCTGCAAATGGGTAACTCAAATCACCTCCTTTTCATTTTATAAACCAATTGTATTTTTTTTTTTTTTTAATTCTTGATTCTCTCATGTTATTGTCTTTTTTCTTTTCTTGCTTAAGCATCGGTTTCCGACCCACCAATGGTGGACGACTAATTCGTCTCATGCGTAGAGGCATGTGCACTGGCCAAGCGTTGTCCCCCTGGAAATCGAACCCAGTATTCCCCGGGTACGCCCTTGAAAGGAGCTCCTTGCCACTAGAACCCAAGCAACTTGGTTAATGTTATTCTCTTTTTAAAGATTAGGAAACTTTGAGAATACGTTATCTCAATGAATGCTGTAATATTGTATTAATATGTTCTTTATTTGCACTTCATTCACGATGCATCTCTTATGATTTACATGTTGACTTTAGAACTTTGTGTAGATACAATTCTTTTTGTTTTCTTGTTTTATGAAAATGAAAACTCTTGATTGGGTGATCAATGTTGTATTAATATATTTCTTTGCGGTTGAATTAATTTGCATTTCATCCATCTATTATGATTTAGATTTTTACCGTAGAACCATGGGAAGATACAATTCTTTTTGCTTTACTGTTGTGAAATTGCTAGCTAGCTCTTGATTGAGTGTTAATATGCACACAAGTTGGTTATGTTTATCTTGTTATTTTTGCCGGACCTGAAAACTTGAGCCCATTTTATTCTCTATTAATATTTTTTTGGCTGTTTTGTCTGTCCTATGCTCTGAAGCATGCATACCCAGCCGTACCAGTTACGCATACCGTACGTACCAAACCGTACCCGTTTTTACTTGGATGATAGAAGTGTGGTTAAACACATGATTGAATTACAAATAGTATGATACTATTATTTATTTATTTTTTATTATAATTGATTTTTTTCTAACCATGTTTTTACAACAACAATGGTAGTAACTCACTTGGAAAATCTTTTTCTTGACGTTTTATTATCAATCTACCCATACCTTTGTTTTTTAAAATTTGCCGTATTACGTACCGGTACCCGTACCTGTGCATCATAGGTCCTCTGTTATGTTTTTGGCTGTTTCATGTATGCCTTGTCTTTTTCATTTTGAAGTTCCATCCATATTAAAATATCCTCACCCTTAGGTTTCTCATTTGATCAAAACAATAAATAAACAGATGTTGCTCAAAAGCCCGATTCAAATGACAAAAAGGAAAAAGTTGCTCAGAAGCCCGATTCAAAAGACAAAACAGAAGAGGTTGCTCAGTCTAAAGTAGAGAGAGCAGAGAGTTCAAAGCGTACATATGATGATTGTACTTATCAGGAATGTCCGTCTTTGAATATCTCACAAGCGTCACAAATGGGTAACTCAAATCACCTCTTTCATTTTATAAACCGATTGTATTTATTTTTTTAATTTTTGATTATCTTACGTTATTGTCTTTTTTTAAGATTAGGAAAGTGAAAGTAAGTTTTCCCAATGCTGTAATGGTGTATTAACTTACAGCATATTAAAATATCCTCACCCTTTGGTTGATCAAAACAATAAACAGAAAATGCTAAGAAGCCAAAAGGAGATGACATAGAGGAAAAGCCTCGTGTGACAATCAACCCGATTCTTCTCGAGATACAAGAAGCAGAAAGTAAGTTTTACTCAGTCTTGTATTAATATGTTCTTTGCGGTTGAATTAATTTGCATTTCATATGTCTGTTATGATTTAAATTTGGGTTAATAGGTCTTTACCCCCTGTAATATAGGTCATTTTCGGTTTCCCCCTGTAAAAAATTTATTTTGATTCACCGCTGTAAAATAATTTTGTTTTGATTTACCCCCCTAATAGGCCAAACAAAAACAAAAAATTTCTTGATTTTTTTTTACAGGGGGTGAATCAAAATAAAAATATTTTACCGGGGGAAAACCATAAATGACCTATATTACAGGGAGTAAAGACCTATTAACCCTTTAAATTTTGACGGTAGAACCATGGGAAAATACAATTCTTTTTGCTTTATTGTCATGTGAAAATGCTAGCTCTAGATTGAGTGTTAATATGCACATAAGTTGGTTATGTTTATCTTGTTATTGTTGCTAGACTTGAAGAATTGACCCCATTTCATTGTCTATTAATCATTTTTAGTTGTTTTGTTTGTCTTTTTTTATGTTTTTGCCTTGTCTTTTTCTTTTTTAACTTTCAGCCATATTTAAATATCCTCCCTCACCCTTGGGTTTCTTATTTGATCAAAACAATAAATAAACAGAGGTAGCTACGAAGCCCCGTTCAAAAGACGAAATAGAAGAAGTTGCTAAGTCAGAAGTAGAGAACTTAGAATCCGAAGTTTCTTGGGTTTGTCCTTGGGGTCGCCACTGCCATAATGTTGATATGAGTACTTATGTGGAATGGCCGGACTATTATTGTTTTGATAGCCCAGACGACAATGATTGTCTTGATGACCTCAGCGACAATGATGAGGCAAGTTTTTTTGGACATCTCAACAAAGTTTGTGGCCTTACATCAATGATTTTGATATTCACAAATTTAGTTTCTATGTGCATATATGAATTCTTTATCATCAATCTCTAAACCTGCAGAAGGATGCAGAGTATAAAGAAAGGTGGGAGAAATGTTTTCACGTGGGTAAGCTCCCAGGGGAAAAGTGAAGACATGGGAAAAAGAATGAGGACTCAGCAAGAGATAGAGAAGCAGTTTTTAATGCAGAAGCAGTTTTTAAAGTACTTTTTATTATAGTTTTGAATCATGTGTGTTGGTGGGTTATGTTATGTGTAACTTATGTTGCCTGAAAACTGTATTGTCTTTGTTTAGGATTCTTGTTGACGTCATTTTTAGAAAACACTGATGCGAAATTGTCATAATAATCTTTTTTAGAGAAGACTGATGTGAAATTGTTAAAGATTCCTGGTAATCGATACCAACCCTAGATTTTCTAATGTCATAAGCACTATTGTCTTGCTCTTATTACCCATCCCCAGGAGAAGTGCTGCTTGTGCTTGTTCTGGATTGTCAGTTTCAACATATTAAATCCCTGTATTTGTGTGTTTTTTTTTTAATATTAAATCCCTATGTTCATATTAAGCTTGAACTGATTCATAGTGATATCCTTAACTGACAGAGTAGGACTTCTATTTAACACATAGGTGACCCATTTAACTGCTTCAGGCCAGAAGAGTTTAGGTACATATCTCCCTGCAAGCAAGCACCTTACCATGTTCATAATGGTTCTATTCTTCCTTTCAGACAAACCATTTTGCTGAGGTGTGTAAGCAGTTGTCAGTTGCCTCTTGATCCCTTCAATATTGCAGAATTCATTGAATGCATTAGATGTAAACTCTCCTCCCCTATCAGTTCTCAAACATGGAATCTTACACCCTGACTCTCTTTCTATTGCAGCTTTGAATCTTTTGAATATTTCAAATGCACTTGCCTTGTCTTGCAAGAAATAAACCCATGTTTTTCTCCTAAAATCATATGTGAAGGTGATGAAATACCTATTTCCACCATTGGATTGTGGATTAATAGGTCCACACACATCACTATGAACCAGTTCCAGTTTCATATTATCCCTCCATTTTGCAGTTTTTGAAATAGAATACATATGTTGCTTTTCCACCATGCACTTTGAGCATATGTCAGATACCTTCTTCAATTCAGGCAAATCTTTCACCATTTCTTTCTTTATCAAAGTATTTAAGCCTTTGTAACTCAAGTGTCCATATCTGTCATGCCATAACTGAGTTTCACTTTCACTTGAAACCTTCAAACACTTAGGAATGATTACATGTGCAGATATGAAGGTATATGAATATTATCATGCCCTCAACGTATCTAAAGTGCCAAAGGGCATTGGAAGGTATATGAATATTATCATTACAAGAAACAGAATTACATGACTGAAGTTGAACTTTATTACAAGGAAATTTAGTAAGAGAAACAGCTGATTGACTAAAAGTTGAAGGGGTGGAAATTCTCAATCTATAGAAACCATCATATAGATCACCCAAACCAATCATCTTCTGTGATTTCACATCCTGTATGATACATTGATCATTCACAAAATTGAACTTGTAAGTCATGAGTTTGCAAATTTTAGAAACAGAAATGAGATTGACTTGAAAATGAGGCGAGTATAAGACATTAGTGATATGAAAATTGGGTGAAAAGCTATCAGTTCCAGCATGATGAACTAAAACAGATGTGCCATTTGGTAAAGTAACAGGAACATGCTTAATTTTGTAAAAGGAATGAAGAAAATGCATAGATGAACAAATGTGTTCATTTGCACCTGAATCAATGAGCCAGTAAGGTGATTTAGCTTGCAAGGAACATGTAAAAATAGTGTTTATACATGTAGAAGTAGTCATGGTGGATGGTGTGCAGATGATATGATTGGTGGTTGCTGAAGGGGTGAGAGATGCTGAGGGAACCAAAGATGATTGTTGGAGCAAGGAGACAAGATGAGCATACTAATCTTGAGTCAAACCAGTTTGAGAAATAGTTGAAGAAACTGCAGCAACACTTGAAGAATCAGAAGCACTATCTGAATTCATAGCATTGGTTGAGGGAGTACCCTTGTTAGCATTAGGGAAACCATGCTTTTGATAGCAAAACTCCAGTGTGTGATTAGTTTTGTGGCAAAAGGAGCAGTATTTGGAATTGTTCTTAGGTGGAAATGAACCAGAATTAGGTTTACCACGACCAAAATTAGGCTTTCTTGCCTCTAAAGCATTCACCAAAATGTTAGAATCCTCAATTGAATAAGCATGAATACCATGATTGTTGCTTTATTCTTGAACAACAAGAGAATAAACTTTGTTAATTGAAGGAAAAGGATCAAGCAGTAAAACCTGAGTTTTCACAACTCCAAAGTTGTCATTCAAACCAGTTAGGAATTGAATCACTTGGTCCTCCAAACGAAATTCTCGTGTTGACCTCATAGATTCACAACGATAGGGATGAGGACAAGTACACACAGGCATAGGGCGATGGGAATTGAGCTCTTCCCAAAGAGATTTCATCTCAGTGAAGTATTCAAGCACAAACTTTGTTCGTTGTTTCAAATTGTTGATAGATGAACGTAATGAAGCAATTATGATTATATCAACTTTGGAGAAACGTTCTTGAAGCTCAATCCAAACATCAATGGCATATTCATGAAATACGATAGTTTGAGCAATTTGTGGAGAAACAAAATTGATGATCCAAGAATGAACCATGTAGTTACATCTTTCCCAAGCACTACGATTCAAACCATCAATAGGAGGGATTGGAATGGATCCATCAAGAAACGCAAGCTTGTTCTTCACACCTAATGTAACACCCTACTTCTATTAAAGTAATTAAACATGCGAATAATACATTTATTCAAGAAATAGAGGCTACGCCACATTCAAAATTCAAAAACCAATAAACATGTATATAAACCTCAACAGTCGCAGCGGAATATAAACCAGAGTAAATCCAAGTATACATGTTATGAATCAATAAATTACATCAACATAGATACATCTAAAAAATCCCAACAAACGGGTAATCTCCAAACATCACAAAATCCAAAGTAAAAGATAATCTAGACCGACACAACAAAGCCTAGATCAGAGCCGACAAAACATCTAAACACCGATATCGGAGAAAGCTCTCGATATCCACCAAGCACAAGAACTCACCAAGCAACTAAACCTGCACAACGTCTACCTATCCATACAGATAGGCAGGCGGTCCATAACAGATCCACTAGGGGTAAGTATTACATTATCATAATCCAAATAACAGTTAACATAGATATTTCAATTTAAACATCATGCACTTGATCAATAATAATTACACATTAATACTTACATCACACCCCCGATATCTCACATCAATATTCATCAATCATATGACCAATTATCAATTTACAATTATTCATTCACAATCACCAATCACATTTATCATGAATAATCACCGATCATATACATCATGAACAATCACCAATCATATACATCATGAACAATCATCAATCATAAGCCATGCACAATCATTAATCATATTTCATGGACAATCATCAATCACATGTGTCAAACATCAATCACAATCATTATCAATAATCATTCATTTCATTTCATCACCAATCACATATTTCACATAAGACTCATGTTATGATATGCACTTATTGACACATAAATGCATGTGGTACCAAATCTCCAAAAGGTCGTCACCTCCGATGGACAAGTCAACATCGCACGTAAGGGGTCACTCCTTACATAATCTCCGAAGTAAAAGAGCCGGACTCTTTTACAACAACTCGACTATGATGCATGGACATGTATAAGAACTTGATAATGCGACAACAATCACAAATTTCTCCACAATATATAGGACAACACCCAATTATATTGTTCATCTCCACATCATTTGCATTATCAAGAAAACATGCCCACACATAATTAAATCATAGTATTCACCATCGCACATCAACATGATTATCAATAATCAACAATGTCATTCAACATAAACTATATCATATAGTTTCACCATTCCAAGTAAGAGGACATACAACATCTCATGATAAATATCATATCCAACACAATCATTCATAATCAACTATCACATATAGTTTCACCATTCAAGCATTCCTTACATTCTAAGTAAGATAACATACAACATCTCATGATAAACATCATATCCAATACAATCATTCATTCATACAACTTCACTTAGCCATATAAGAATAGTCACCACAATTCGTAAGACAATTAGTTCAAGAAACATTTCCGACCAAAGACCGTGTCAAGTGGCAAACGACCAACATTGACAATTCCCAAGACAAAACAACATAGACAAGTTGAGAGTTCTCAAACAACCTTAACCAATCATGTATTCATGAATTTAAGTTGCCTCCGGACCATTAAACATTCATCCAAGATCAACTTAAGTTCGTATGAAAAACCCCATTTCACAACTTTTCACATTCCCACCCGAAATATCACCTTTTACATGATTAGAACAAATGAACTAAAACCAAATAAATAAACTCTAGGACCTCAATCGTGTATATACACAAATCACATATGTGTGCAGTAGTGTATACATCAACGTTTCATAGGCCAACTCACTTAAATTCAAGTTTTACAAAGATCATATCATAAATGTTTCATTAAAGTCAAGAAAACACAAGGGCTCACTAAGCCTTAATACAAAGCTATTTCTTCCATAAAAACATCCCTAGATGATTAGGGTAAAGTCCCTACACTTAGGAAGAAGTTTGGAACCAATTGGAGCGAAGAAAATTGCATTTTTGAGGTTTTTGGTCAAACAGCATCATGGCACGTTGGCCCCGAATCGTGGCACGATTGTGGTTTGACAGACAACATCAGATTTCAACTTCTACGTTTTCGCGCATAAAAATCAAACCGTTAATCCATTTTCGCCTACATGCTCCTAACACTTAGAACTATCATAATGCCCAGAAAAATCCCAATTTCAACAACCTCAAATTCATTTTACAAGCCTCACACAAACAATCATTTTCCAAAACGGTTAACAAATGAATTTTCAAACGAAACTCCCGTTTTCTTCCAAAACGACTCGACTAACGTAACCATAACATAAAAACAGAAATTCCATCAAGTTTAACTCATCCAACCACATAGACAACTCAGTCAACAACTTTGTATATCAAATTTCACTTTGGGTTCTTCACTTGAACATCTAGCACAACTTCACCAATACAAACAATTTATTTCATAAAATGGAATACTTATGATATCATTCAATAACAACAACATATCTACTTCAACAACACTTCATTTAGACATGAATTCAACCATAATTCAACAACACAATATCCCAATCCAACAATTGAGCAAAACACATAATTATTCATTTTCACCAAACCAACAACAACAACTTATTTCACAACAACAAAATTATGAATCATGCATACCCAAGCCATGAATTAGCATCCATAACATCACTTAACAACAACAACATCTATTGATCATGAAACATATCACAATTCCTCAACAACCATGCATAATTCACCAATTGAGCATAATTTACAAACTACCCATTTTCATACATCATGAACTTGCAATTTCATCATTGTAACGCCCTAGTTGTTTATTTAATTAATTTGAACTATGTGGAGTATATATATTTTTATATATGATGTTTGGTGATTTATGCGGAGTATATATATAGATATATTCATATATATGTGATTTTTGAGTGATTTATGTGGTGTATTATTTTATTATATGGTTTATTTAATAATAATTAGAATAAGTATGAAATAATAATTATTTTGGTGTTTGGGGAATTAATTGGAGTTATTAGAAATTATAGGGAGTTAAGTGTAAATAGAAGGGAGTTACTTTTAAGAGGGAAGTTATACAGAGAGGTTAGAATAAGTTTTTACGTAGAACCAGTTTTGGGAGGAAACAAGAGAGAACCAAGGAAGAACCAAGAGTTGATTATTGCTGTGCATTTCTTTCTGCAATTCTAAGGTAAGGGTGAGGTTTACTTCAAGAATGTAGTTATTGAATTCTGATTTTGTGTTTAACAGAGTTTTGGTGAGAATTGAGATTTTGGGGTTTTATGATAAAATGAGGATTTTGAAGTTGTAAGCATGATTTTGATGTTAGAATTAGTTTCTGGATGCATAGAACACTTAATTATGTATCTGTAAACTGATTTGGGGAGTGATTGGAAGAAAAATGGGATTTTTGGGTAAAACCAGTTTTCTGCCCGTACAAAAGTTCATCACTCGCCTCGCGAGTAGCTGTGCTCGCCATGGCGAGTGAGCAACTTCATAGCTCGCCTCGCGAGCAGACCAACTCGCCATGGCGAGTAGCCCAGATTAAAACTTGATTTTTGAAAAGTTGTTATAAGATGTTTTGGGGATGGTTTAAGGTACCTAGATGATTTTAATGATGAATGGTGAAAGTTTTAGGTTAAAAAGATGAATAGGGAGCTTAGAATTGGGATTTGAGTGAGAAAATGTCATTTTTCCCGAGAGCATATGATTTTTCACTCGCCTCGAGTTCGCCTTGAACTCGCTATGGTGAGCAAGTAGTTTTGTGAACTCGCCATGGCGAGCAGATGTGCTCGCGAGGCGAGCTGCACAGTTCCTGAGTGTTGAATTGCTAGCATGAATAGTAGTCGTTTGATGTTGTTGTTTTGAGCAAGGTTATATGTAATTATGCATTGTTTTGGTTGATTTGATTGCTTAATTGATGATTACTGATGATGATTGAAATGTATGTTAATTATTGAATCATACATGTTGTTAAAGTGGAGTCACATGGAGTTGCATTGCATGGTCAGTTGTATGTAGATATACACAAGTAGGTCCATTGCATATGCATAAAACAGCGGTGAGGGCTTCGATCCTGGAGTACTAGTTGCTCAACAGCGGTGAGGGCTTCGGTCCTGATGAATGCTTTAACCATTCAAAAGCGGTGAGGGCTTCGGTCCTGTTTGGTACCACATGCATATTGCATCCATTGAGAAGTCTAAGATGGTGTCTTAGCAGTGTTGTCATGTCATTTGCATGAGTCTTAGTGGTTGATTGTGGTTGTTACTTGATGATTGAGGTTGTTGATGAATATGTATTTATATACTTATTGTGATGGAGAGATATTGATGTTGTTGTTGTTGCTTGTGACTTATACATATATATGTTTGCAAGATGATGTGTTTGTTGATTAGGGTGTTAGATTCAATTGAAGATTTTAGTATCTATATTTTTTGTTGTGAATCTCACCCCTTCTGCTTGAAAATGTTGTCCTTCCTATGGGTAACTTGCAGGTGATCCTGAGTAGTTGGTGGTGGCTCAATGTCGTGTCCAGGGCTCTGATACGTGAGATGGGAACTATTATTTATTTTATTGTTGTTTTCCTTCCATGTATCAAATTTTGGAATTATGATGTGGAGCCGTTTATTGTCTCATGAACAATGTTGTTGACTTATGGTAAGGCCTTTAATGCCGTAAACTGTTGTTGGATTGGAAACTATTCCGCTGCTATGTTTTCATATTTAATAAGTTGTGTTGATTAAATAGTTTTATTTTCTATTTAAGGATTTTTGAAATGGCAATGTAGCATACCCGTTTAGTGAAATACTCTGATGATTATTGTTATTTATTTACTTTTGGGTAACGGGGTGTTACAATTTGGTATCAGAGCAGGTTGGTCCGTCCGGCCAAGTAGTAGAGTCGTGTTGAGCCACCTAGGATAGAGTGTCAACTTTAATGTTGCTTTTTGTTGTTGTTCTGAGTTGTTGTTTCTTGAGTAGAATTTCGTGATGACTGGAAGTAGAGATGCTGCCCTTGTTGCTGCGCTTGAGGCTGTAGCTCAAGCTGTTCAACAGCAACCTAAGGTTGAGACTGGTAATGATGGAACCAAGATGCTGGAAACTTTCTTGAGGAATCATCCACCAACATTCAAGGGTAGGTATGATCCTGACGGTGCTCAGAAATGGCTGAAGGAGATTGAAAGGATATTCAGGGTCATGCAGTGTTCTGAGGTTCAAAAGGTGCGGTTTGGGACGCATATGCTAGCTGAAGAGGCCGATGATTGGTGGATTAGTTTGTTACCTGTTCTGGAGCAGGATGGTGTGGTAGTGACCTGGGATATGTTCAGGAAAGAGTTCCTGGGTAGGTACTTCCCGGAAGATGTCAAAGGAAAGAAAGAGATTGAGTTTCAGGAGTTGAAGCAGGGTGACATGTCTGTCATAGAGTATGCTGCTAAGTTTATGGAACTTGCCACATTCTACCCTCATTACAGTGCGGAGACAGCTGAGTTCTCCAAGTGTATCAAGTTTGAAAATGGTTTGAGGGCTGACATCAAAAGAGCCATTGGATATCAGCAGATCAGAGTCTTTTCTGAGTTGGTTAACAGGTGTAGAATCTATGAAGAAGACACCAAAGCTCATTACAAGATAATGAGTGAGAGGAGGGGTAAGGGACAGCAGAATCGTCCTAAGTCGTACAGTGCTCCTGCTGACAAGGGAAAGCAGAAGATGGGTGATGACAGGAGGCCCAAGAGGAGAGATGCTCCTACTGAGATCGTTTGTTATAAGTGTGGTGAGAAAGGCCACAAGAGTAATGTTTGTGGTAAAGATGATAGAAAATGCTTCAAGTGTGGTCAAAAGGGTCACGGCCTAGCCGAATGCAAGCGTGGGGATATTGTCTGCTACAATTGCAATGGAGAGGGTCATATCAGCTAAGGGTTCAGTAACCACTTCTTTTGTTTCTATGCGGTGTCCCATATCTATGTTTGGTAGAGATTTTGTGATTGATTTAGTTTGTCGGCCGTTGACGGGTATGAATGTGATTTTTGGTATGAATTGGTTAGAGTATAATCGAGTTCATATCAACTACTATAGTAAGACGGTGCATTTTTCTTCTGCTGAAAAAGAAGGTGAGGTTGAGCTTCTGTCTACAAAACAGATGAAACAGTTTGAACGTGATGGAATCCTGATGTATTCTCTAATGGCACAACTGTCGTTAGAAAATCAAGCTGTGATCGATGGGTTACCTGTAGTGAATGAATTTCCAGAAGTATTTCCTGATGAGATTCCTGATGTGCCACCGGAGAGGGAGGTTGAATTTTCAATTGACCTTGTTCCTGGAACTAAGCCGGTGTCGATGGCACCATACCGTATGTCAGCTTCTGAGTTAGCTGAGTTGAAGAAACAGTTGGAGGATCTGTTAGATAAGAAGTTTGTAAGACCCAGTGTTTCACCTTGGGGAGCACCGGTGTTGTTGGTCAAGAAGAAGGATGGTAGTATGAGACTGTGTATTGATTACCGTCAGTTGAACAAAGTTACGATAAAGAACAAGTATCCGCTTCCCAGAATTGACGACTTGATGGATCAGTTGGTTGGAGCTAAGATATTTAGTAAGATTGATTTGAGGTCTGGTTATCATCAGATAAAGGTGAAGGATGAGGATATGCAAAAGACGGCCTTTAGGACACGTTATGGTCATTACGAGTACAAAGTGATGCCTTTCGGAGTTACTAATGCGCCTGGTGTGTTTATGGAGTACATGAACCGAATTTTCCATACTTCCCTGGATAAGTTTGTTGTGGTGTTCATTGATGATATCTTAATTTATTCCAAGAATGAAGAGGAGCATGCAGAGCATCTGAGAATAGTATTGCAAGTTTTGAAGGAGAAGAGGTTGTATGCAAAGTTATCAAAATGTGAGTTCTGGTTAAGTGAAGTAAGCTTTCTAGGTCACATTATTTCTGGTAGTGGTATTGCAATGGATCCCTCAAAGGTTGATGTAGTGTCACAATGGGAGACTCCGAAGTCGGTAACAGAGATCAGAAGTTTTCTGGGTTTGGCTGGTTATTACCACAGGTTCATAGAAGGGTTTTCGAAATTGGCTCTTCCGTTGACTCAGTTGACCTGTAAGGGTAAGTCTTTTGTTTGGGATGCTTAGTGTGAGAGTAGTTTCAATGAGTTGCGTGTTCATGAGAAGAATTATCCTACACATGATCTGGAATTGTCTGCGGTGGTTTTTGTTTTAAAAATTTGGAGGCATTATTTGTACGGTTCCAGATTTGAGGTGTTCAGTGATCACAAAAGTTTGAAGTATTTATTTGACCAGAAGGAACTGAACATGAGGCAGAGGAGGTGGTTAGAGTTACTGAAGGATTACGATTTTGGCTTGAATTACCATCCTGGTAAAGCCAATGTAGTTGCTGATGCTTTGAGCAGGAAAACTTTACACATGTCTGCTTTGATGGTCAAGGAATTTGAATTGTTAGAACAGTTCAGAGACATGAGTCTTGTCTGTGAATTGTCGTCTCAGAGTATACAGTTGGGAACGCTGAAGCTTAAAAGTAATTTCTTAAACAGTATCCGAGAAGCTCAGAAAGTGGATTTGAAGTTGGTTGATCTGATGACTTCAAGTAATGACATCGAGGATAATGATTTTAAAGTTGATGATCAAGGTGTGCTGAGGTTCAGAGGTAGAGTTTGTGTTCCTGACAATGATGATTTGAAGAAGTTGATTCTTGAGGAGAGTCACAAGAGTAGGTTGAGTATTCACCCGGGGGCTACAAAAATGTACCATGATTTGAAGAAACTGTTTTGGTGGTCCGGTTTGAAAAGAGATGTTGCTTAGTTTGTTTATGCCTGTTTGATTTGTCAGAAGTCCAAGGTTGAGCATCAGAAGCCTGCAGGGTTGTTGACACCGTTAGATGTACCGGAGTGGAAGTGGGATAGTATCTCTATGGATTTTGTGACGAGTTTACCGAACACTCCGAGAGGGCATGACGCTATTTGGGTTGTTGTCGACCGGTTGACAAAGTCGGCACACTTCATTCCTATTAATATACGTTATCCGGTAGCGCAGTTGGCAGAGATTTACATTCACAGTGTGGTGATGCTCCATGGTGTTCCGTCGAGTATTGCGTCGGATAGAGATCCGAGGTTCACTTCTAGGTTCTGGAAGAGATTACAGGACGCCCTGGGTTCGAAGTTGAGGTTGAGTTCGGCTTATCATCCTCAAACAGATGGTCAGTCGGAGAGGACAATTCAATCATTGGAAGATTTGTTGAGGGTGTGTGTGCTTGAACAAGGTGGAGCTTGGGATAGTCACTTGCCTTTGATTGAGTTTACTTATAACAACAACTATCACTCAAGTATTGGTATGGCACCGTTCGAAGCCTTGTATGGTCGGATGTAACACCCCGTTTTCCCAATATACAAATTTCTTAAACAATTATCAGAGTAAAAACCATAAACGGGATATCACATAGAAACGTAATCCAAAACAGTTAAATAATAATTTAACCTTCACAAATATCTTAACGTAGCAGCGGAAATATTAGTTCGGAAATCATAAATCAGTTTGGCACGTAGGCCCCATCAAAACAGTTCATATCGTAATCCATAACATGATAAAAATAACATATTAATCACGTAAGAGAATGAAGCATGAATAACATTAAACCCCATCCCGTACGTATCAGAGCGACCTGGACGACACAGTGAAGGCAAGGCCACTCATGTAACGCCCTAGTCATTATTTTATTATTTTTGGAATTATTTAGAGTCTTTTATGTATTTTATAACATATGTGACATTTATGTGGTGTGTGGAATTTATTTATATAATTTATTTAATATAAATAGAGTAATAAGAGAAAATTAATTATTTTAGGAGGTTAGGGATTAATTGGAAATTAATGGTAATTAGGAGGGGTTTAATGAAAAAGGGAAGTTACACTTTGAAGGAATAAGGAAAGAAAGATTAGGAAAAACAATAGTACGTGAAAACATTGTGTGTTGGGAGAAAAACCAGAGAAAGCAAGAGAAACCAAGAACAAGGGAAAACTTAGGAGCTGATGTGCTGTGTTAATTCTTCCTACAAATTCTAAGGTAAGGGTGAGACTATCTCTCAGTAATCATAATCTATAATTCCTGAAATTGACCTAATTGAATAGTTTTTGAAAAATAATATGAAAATTAGGGTTTGATGATGATTCTGATGGAATGAGTAAAGATGATGTTAGTTTTCTCGGAATTTAATGTTAAGAATGAAAGCTTAATCCATGTTGTTGCTACAATCCATTAATTGATTGAAATTTTGATGAATTGTATGAATTGATGAATATGTGGATGATGATAGAATGATTCTGTAATTGTTGCTGTTGAGGGTTGAATTGTGTTTCTTTATAATGCCTAGTTGTATATAGGACCTGTAAACATCTGTTGGAAAACATTTTGGGTGATCAGGGGATTAAAATGGGGTTTTTGGAGTGAGAAGGAGTCTGAAACCGTAGGTTTTGCACTGCCCAGATGAATGGTCGCTTAAGCGAAGCATCCGTCGCTTAAGCGAGCATTCAAGTAAGCTGCCCAGAATGCGATTTTACCCGTTCGCTTAAGCGAACCGTGAGCGAACTGGTAAGCGAAAATTAAGTTTGGTTCTGCCAAGAATTCGCTTAAGCGAATGGTGAGCGACCCTGTGAGCGAAAAACCATTTTGCTTCTGTCCAAATTTCGCTCAAGCGAACCGTGAGCGACCCGTAAGCGAACTGAGCCCAGAACCTACTGTAAGTTGGTCGCTTAAGCGAACTAGCCGTCGCTTAAGCAAAGTGAACCTTAGTCAGCCTTTTTCTGAACCTTGTTCGTGAGTTAGGTGACCCCTTTTAGCGCTTCTTGTGTGTTTTCTTAGCTTGTATAACTTTGTTAGGGTAACTAATCCTACTTTAACATAATGATGAATGATTTGGTTGATTTCTGTGAATATTTAAAGATATTGAAAAGGGTGAACTAGGTAAGTGAACCTGTCACATTAAGAGGAGTAGTGAGTCATATGAATACATATGTAATAGTAGAGTTGTATGTAGGTATACACTGGTTGGGTAGTTGCATAATCATCAAGTGGGAGAGCTTCGGCTCTGGAACGCCTCGTCGTTCAAAGCGGTGGAACACTAGTTGTTCAAAGCGGTGTGGAGCGGTGAGGACTTAGGTCCTGCTGAGAATGCTTTAACCATTCGACAGCGGTGTGGGTCACGGCCCTGAATTATGGTACCACATGCATATTTGCATTTATTGAGGAGTATTAGATGGGGATGTCGTGTCATAACATGAGTTGTATTTTGTTGGCTGGATTCTATTACGCATGACTGTTGTTGATTATAAAATAACTATGCTTATTGATTAATCTTTGATATTGCAAGGTGTTAGATTTTCAGTTGATGCTTTTATATATTATTTTTATTGATTGAGAATCTCACCCCTTCTGCTTGAAAATGTTGCCCTTCCTATGGGTAACTTGCAGGTGATCCTGAGTAGTAGGTGGTGGCTCAAGTGTCTAGGGCTCTGATACGTGGGATGGGATTTTATTGTTTTATTTCATTCTATGTATCAAATTTTGGTTAATGATGTTGTAGCCCTACGTTTGATGAATTATTCTGGTTGAGGCTTATATGCCTAGATATTGTTTGGAGTTTTAAATAGTTGTTGACGTTTCTATGATAATATTCCGCTGCATATCAAACGACGGTTTTTCTTGGATATTTTATAATAGATTTTTATATTCTATTTCAGAAATTTGAATTAGCAAGTGTGACATGCCCATGTGGATTTTTATGACTCTGATGTATGTTTATTTTATTTAAATAAAGTATATTTGGGAGTGGGGTGCTACAATTGGTATCAGAGCAGGTTGGTCCGTCCGACCGTGTAGTAGAGTCGTATTGAGCCACCTAGGTTAGAGTGTCAAACTCTAATGTTGTTTTGTTTTGTTCTGAATTGTTATTTCTTATGTAGAATTTAGAAATGGCTGGTCGTAATGATGCTGCTATCGCTGCTGCACTTGAGGCTGTTGCTCAAGCTGTAGGACAACAACCCGCTGCTGGTAACGGAGAGGTGAGAATGCTGGAGACCTTCTTGAGGAATCATCCACCGGCATTTAAGGGGAGGTATGACCCAGATGGTGCTCAGACTTGGCTGAAAGAAGTGGAGAGGATCTTCAGGGTCATGCAATGCTCGGAAATTCAAAAGGTGCGGTTTGGGACGCACATGCTAGCTGAGGAGGCTGACGACTGGTGGGTAAGTCTATTACCTGTACTTGAACAAGACGGTGCGGTGGTGACCTGGGCTGTGTTCAGGAGGGAATTCCTGAATAGGTATTTTCCGGAAGATGTCCGTGGCAAGAAGGAAATTGAGTTCCTAGAGTTGAAGCAAGGTGACATGTCTGTCACGGAATATGCTGCTAAGTTCACGGAGCTGGCCAAGTTTTATCCTCACTATACTGCGGAGACGGCTGAATTCTCCAAATGTATTAAGTTCGAGAATGGGTTGAGAGCTGACATCAAGAGGGCCATTGGCTATCAGAAGATCAGAACTCTTTCTGAGTTGATAAGTAGCTGCAGAATCTATGAGGAAGATTCAAAGGCTCATTACAAGGTGATGAGTGAACGGAGGGGCAAGGGACAACAGAGTCGTCCTAAGCCGTATAGTGCTCCTGCTGGTAAGGGAAAGCAACGACTAAATGATGAGAGAAGACCCAAGGGAAGAGACACTCCTGCTGAGATAGTTTGCTTTAAATGTGGCGAGAAGGGCCACAAAAGTAATGTTTGTACCAAAGATGAGAAGAAGTGCTTCAGGTGTGGACAGAAGGGTCACGTGTTAGCTGACTGTAAACGTGGTGATATTGTATGCTACAACTGCAATGAGGAGGGTCATATCAGTTCTTAGTGCACTCAACCGAAGAAGGTTAGAACCGGTGGGAAAGTGTTTGCCTTGGCAGGTACGCAAACCGCGAATGAAGATAGACTTATCAGAGGTACTTGTTTCTTTAATAGTATTCCTTTAATTGCTATTATAGACACTGGTGCTACACATTGTTTCATTGCTTTAGAGTGTGCTTATAAACTGGGTTTGATTGTGTCTGATATGAAAGGAGAAATGGTCGTTGAAACTCCAGCTAAGGGTTCAGTGACTACTTCTCTTGTTTGTTTGAGATGTCCTATATCTATGTTTGGTAGGGATTTTGAAGTAGACTTAGTTTGCTTACCACTGACGGGGATGGATGTCATATTTGGGATGAATTGGTTAGAGTATAACCGAGTTCATATCAACTGCTTTAACAAGACCGTGCATTTTTCTTCTGCCGAATAAGAGAGTGGAGTTGAGATTTTATCTACAAAGGAGATGAAGCAGCTAGAACGAGATGGGATTCTGATGTATTCCCTAATGGCATGTTTGTCGTTGGAAAACCAAGCTGTGATCGACAAGTTACCTGTAGTGAATGAGTTTCCTGAAGTTTTTCCGGATGAGATCCCCGATGTACCACCAGAGAGGGAGGTTGAGTTCTCCATTGATCTAGTACCAGGAACGAAGCCGGTGTCGATGGCACCTTATCGTATGTCGGCATCTGAACTTGCTGAGTTGAAGAAACAGTTGGAGGATTTACTCGACAAGAAGTTTGTAAGACCAAGTGTTTCACTGTGGGGAGCGCCTATGTTGCTGGTAAAGAAGAAGGATGGTAGTATGAGGTTGTGTATTGACTACCGTCAGTTGAATAAAGTTACGATAAAGAATAGATATCCGCTTCCGAGGATTGACGACCTGATGGATCGGTTGGTTGGTGCAAAGATTTTTAGTAAAATTGACTTGAGTTCAGGTTACCATCAAATCAAGGTGAAAGATGAAGATATGCAGAAGACTGCCTTTAGGACACGATATGGTCATTACGAATATAAGGTGATGCCTTTCGGTGTTACTAATGCTCCTGGTGTGTTCATGGAGTATATGAATAGAATTTTTCATGCTTATCTGGATAAATTTGTGGTTGTGTTCATTGATGACATTTTGATCTATTCGAGAACCGAGGAAGAGCATGCAGAACATCTGAGAATTGTGTTGCGAGTATTGAAAGAGAAGAAGTTGTATGCCAAATTGTCGAGGTGTGAATTCTGGTTAAGTGAAGTAAGTTTTCTTGGCCATATTATTTCTGGAAGTGGTATTGCAGTGGATCCTTCAAAGGTTGAGGCAGTGTCGCAATGGGAGACTCCGAAGTCGGTGACCGAGATCAGAAGTTTCTTGGGTTTGGCTGGTTATTACCGCAGATTTATTGAGGGATTCTCAAAGTTAGCTTTGCCATTGACTCAGTTCACCTGTAAGGGTAAGTCGTTTGTATGGGATGCTCAATGTGAGAGTTGCTTCAATGAGTTGAAAAGGAAGTTGACAACCGCGCCTGTTTTAATTTTGCCTAAGTCGGATGAACCGTTTGTTGTCTACTGTGACGCGTCTAAGCTGGGTCTAGGAGGTGTTTTGATGCAAGACGGTAAGGTAGTGGCGTATGCTTCTAGACAGCTGAGGGTACATGAAAAGAATTATCCTACTCACGATTTAGAGTTGGCCGCGGTGGTTTTTGTTTTAAAGATTTGGAGGCACTACTTGTATGGTTCCAGGTTCGAAGTGTTCAGTGACCATAAGAGCTTGAAATATTTATTTGACCAGAAGGAGTTGAACATGAGACAGAGGAGATGGTTAAAGTTATTGAAGGATTATGATTTTGGGTTGAACTATCATCCGGGTAAAGCCAATGTAGTTGCAGATGCCTTGAGTAGGAAGACGTTACACATGTCGGCCATGATGGTGAAGGAATTTGAATTACTTGAGCAGTTTAGAGATTTAAGCCTCGTTTGTGAATTGTTACCCCAGAGTGTGCATTTGGGCATGTTGAAAATCAATAATGAATTCTTGAATAGTATCAGAGAAGCACAACAGGTTGATGTCAAGTTTGTGGATTTGATGGTTGATAGTAATCAGACTGAAGATAGTGATTTCAAAGTTGATGAACAAGGTGTGTTGAGGTTCAGAGGCAGAATTTGCATTCCTGACAACGATGAGATGAAAAGATTGATTTTGGAAGAAAGTCACAAGAGTAGCTTGAGTATCCATCCGGGAGCTACGAAGATGTACCACGACTTGAAAAAGCTGTTTTGGTGGGTTGGTTTGAAGCGTGATGTTGCTCAGTTTGTATATGCGTGTTTGACTTGTCAGAAGTCAAAGGTTGAACATCAAAGGCCTGCAGGGTTGTTGACACCATTGGATGTACCGGAGTGGAAATGGGATAGTATTTCTATGGATTTCGTGACGAGTTTACCAAACACTCCGAGAGGACATGATTCTATATGGGTTATAGTCGATAGATTGACGAAGTCGGCGCACTTTATTCCGATAAATATCAGTTTTCCGGTGGCGCAATTGGCAGAGATTTATATCCGGGATGTTGTGAAGTTGCATGGTGTTCCGTCGAGTATTGTATCAGATAGAGATCCGAGGTTCACATCTAGATTCTGGAAGAGTTTACAAGATGCTTTGGGTTCGAAGTTGAGGCTGAGTTCGGCTTATCATCCCCAGACAGATGGACAGTCAGAGAGAACGATACAATCCTTAGAAGATCTTTTGAGGGTATGTGTACTTGAGCAAGGTGGAGCGTGGGATAGTCACTTACCGTTGATAGAATTTACTTACAACAATAGTTACCATTCGAGTATTGGTATGGCACCGTTTGAAGCATTGTATGGTCGAAGATGCAGGACTCCTTTGTGTTGGTTCGAGTCGGGAGAAATTGTGATGTTGGGACCAGACATAGTTCAACAAACTACAGAAAAGGTTAAGTCGATAAGAGAACATATGAAAGCATCGCAGAGTCGACAGAAGAGCTATCATGACAAGCGTAGGAAGGACCTTGAGTTTCAAGAGGGAGATCATGTGTTCTTGAGGGTCACTCCCATGACAGGTGTAGGTCGTGCATTAAAATCTAAGAAGTTGACTCCAAAGTTTATTGGCCCATATCAGATATCTGAGAGAGTTGGAACTGTGGCGTATAGGATTGGATTACCACCTCATCTTTCGAACTTGCATGACGTGTTTCATGTGTCACAGTTGCGGAAGTATGTACCTGATCCTTCACATGTCATTCCAAGAGATGATGTGCAAGTTAGAGATAACCTTACGGTGGAGACCTTACCTTTGAGGATTGATCATCGGAAGGTGAAGTCTTTGAGAGGTAAAGAGATACCTCTTGTAAGGGTTGTTTGGGGCGGAGCATCTGGTGAAAGTTTGACTTGGGAGTTGGAGAGTAAGATGCAAGAATCGTATCCGGAGTTGTTTGTTTGAGGTAAGATTTCGAGGACGAAATCCTCAAAGTTGGGGAGAGTTGTAACGCCCTAGTCGTTATTTTATTATTTTTGGAATTATTTAGAGTCTTTTATGTATTTTATAACATATGTGTCATTTATGTGGTGTGTGGAATTTATTTATATAATTTATTTAATATAAATAGAGTAATAAGAGAAAATTAATTATTTTAGGAGGTTAGGCATTAATTGGAAATTAATGGTAATTAGGAGGGGTTTGATGAAATAAGGGAAGTTACACTTTGAAGGAATAAGGAAAGAAAGATTAGGAAAAACAATAGTACGTGAAAACATTGTGTGTTGGGAGAAAAACCAGAGAAAGCAAGAGAAACCAAGAACAAGGGAAAACTTAGGAGCTGATTTGCTGTGTTAATTCTTCCTACAAATTCTAAGGTAAGGGTGAGACTATCTCTCAGTAATCATAATCTATAATTCCTGAAATTGACCTAATTGAATAGTTTTTGAAAAATAATATGAAAATTAGGGTTTGATGATGATTCTGATGGAATGAGTAAAGATGATGTTAGTTTTCTCGGAATTTAATGTTAAGAATGAAAGCTTAATCCATGTTGTTGCTACAATCCATTAATTGATTGAAATTTTGATGAATTGTATGAATTGATGAATATGTGGATGATGATAGAATGATTCTGTAATTGTTGCTGTTGAGGGTTGAATTGTGTTTCTTTATAATGCCTAGTTGTATATAGGACCTGTAAACATCTGTTGGAAAACATTTTGGGTGATCAGGGGATTAAAATGGGGTTTTTGGAGTGAGAAGGAGTCTGAAACCGTAGGTTTTGCACTGCCCAGATGAATGGTCGCTTAAGCGAAGCATCCGTCGCTTAAGCGAGCATTCAAGTAAGCTGCCCAGAATGCGATTTTACCCGTTCGCTTAAGCGAACCGTGAGCGAACTGGTAAGCGAAAATTAAGTTTGGTTCTGCCAAGAATTCGCTTAAGCGAATGGTGAGCGACCCTGTGAGCGAAAAACCATTTTGCTTCTGTCCAAATTTCGCTCAAGCGAACCGTGAGCGACCCGTAAGCGAACTGAGCCCAGAACCTACTGTAAGTTGGTCGCTTCAGCGAACTAGCCATCGCTTAAGCGAAGTGAACCTTAGTCAGCCTTTTTCTGAACCTTGTTCGTGAGTTAGGTGACCCCTTTTAGCGCTTCTTGTGTGTTTTCTTAGCTTGTATAACTTTGTTAGGGTAACTAATCCTACTTTAACATAATGATGAATGATTTGGTTGATTTCTGTGAATATTTGAAGATATTGAAAAGGGTGAACTAGGTAAGTGAACCTGTCACATTAAGAGGAGTAGTGAGTCATATGAATACATATGTAATAGTAGAGTTGTATGTAGGTATACACTGGTTGGGTAGTTGCATAATCATCAAGTGGGAGAGCTTCGGCTCTGGAACGCCTCGTCGTTCAAAGCGGTGGAACACTAGTTGTTCAAAGCGGTGTGGAGCGGTGAGGACTTAGGTCCTGCTGAGAATGCTTTAACCATTCGACAGCGGTGTGGGTCACGGCCCTGAATTATGGTACCACATGCATATTTGCATTTATTGAGGAGTATTAGATGGGGATGTCGTGTCATAACATGAGTTGTATTTTGTTGGCTGGATTCTATTACGCATGACTGTTGTTGATTATAAAATAACTATGCTTATTGATTAATCTTTGATATTGCAAGGTGTTAGATTTTCAGTTGATGCTTTTATATATTATTTTTATTGATTGAGAATCTCACCCCTTCTGCTTGAAAATGTTGCCCTTCCTATGGGTAACTTGCAGGTGATCCTGAGTAGTAGGTGGTGGCTCAAGTGTCTAGGGCTCTGATACGTGGGATGGGATTTTATTGTTTTATTTCATTCTATGTATCAAATTTTGGTTAATGATGTTGTAGCCCTACGTTTGATGAATTATTCTGGTTGAGGCTTATATGCCTAGATATTGTTTGGAGTTTTAAATAGTTGTTGACGTTTCTATGATAATATTCCGCTGCATATCAAACGACGGTTTTTCTTGGATATTTTATAATAGATTTTTATATTCTATTTCAGAAATTTGAATTAGCAAGTGTGACATGCCCATGTGGATTTTTATGACTCTGATGTATGTTTATTTTATTTAAATAAAGTATATTTAGGAGTGGGGTGTTACAACTCACAACGGCAACTGCACACTAAGCACGATCACCTGCAAGTTACCCATACGAAGGGCAACATTTTCATGCAGAAGGGGTGAGATTTCATAACAAAATAACATTAATCAATGTAATTGCGAATCATAAATTAACGTCATAATCATTCCTTTAACAACATTGCATAATTGCTAAACAGTTATCACGTAATCATATATCCAATTATCAAGAATAACATAACACTTATCACGTAATCACATATTCAATCATTATCAACAAGGCATCTTAATCATGACAATGTGACAATGCTCTTAGACTCCTTATATGCATGTGGTACCAATCGTCATCATAAGTATTAATATACTTTAATCGTGCGGAGGACAAAGCTCCTATATAACGTGCGGAGGACAAAGCTCCTAATAATCGTGGTGAGGACTAAGCTCAATGAGATGCTATGCATGGACACTTATGAACAAAACATCGTAATCAACATATCAACATGCATCCAATAATTTGGAGCTAAACTTCATCATATACTTATGCACTTAGTTAAATAACGGAAGCAGCATAAACAAGTCACATAACAAGATGATATCATTATATCAATAGCACATAATTGCATCATTATCAAACCTTCATATCTTGCATGAATATACAATACATTACTTCATGTTCAATTAATATCAATATAACTTAAACAACTTTACAGACTCCATTAAACGTCATCTTTAGGTCTCAATGCCAATTAGGGGTTCGCTCTTGATCAACACGTGCGACACAGATCGCACAAACACTCAAGCAACTACATTCTGGTTGTGCTCGCGAGGCGAGAGTTCTTACTCGCCATGGCGAGTACCACTAAACTCCCAAACTAATCTTGTTTAGGGTTCCCTCTGATCCTACATTCATTCCTAATCAATACTAGGTATGTTCATGCACTCAAAGGCACACAAGGTCCAACTAAACAGGTCGAAACACAAAATCTAACATACACTCTGCCTTAGCTCGCTATGGCGAGTAAGGTTGCTCGCAGTGGCGAGCTGCGTCACACAACTCGCGAGGCGAAGGGAATTACTCGCCATGGCGAGTTGCACCAAACAACTCACGAGGCGAAAGGAAAAGGCTCGCGTGGCGAGCGATGAAGTTCATCACTCGCGAGGCGAGGATCATCCCTCGCCAAGGCGAGCGATGAACAGAAGCTCGGGCAGACTAAGGGTTTTCTCGAAAATCCATCAAACAACATGGTTCAAAGCTTAATTTTGATTCCTTAATCCATCCTAAACATGTTCTAAGGTTAAAGGACGGTTTCTACATCAATCTAAACAAGTTTTACCGTTTGATCATCAATTTTTAGGGTTTTGACCTAATTCCAAAACTTTTATAATTCAATCCTAACTTTGTCAATTAATCATCAGAATGACAACAATCAACGTTATTGAATTATTAGTCTCACCCTTACCTTGTATGAAGAAAATCGCAGCACTCTCCCTTGGTTCCTCTAGACTTGGCTTTTTCTCCCTTTTCTCCAAAAACGTACGTACAACAATGTTTTTCTAAAACTAGGTCTAACCTTTTTATATCTCCTCTTAATTTCTTATCTTATCTCACTTTCTCCCCCAAAACTATCTAAAATATCAAAACAGCCCTCAACTAAATATTTTATATTATTTTCAAATCTTTATTCTATTTAACAATAAAATATATCTCATATCCTTATCAAAGCTTCCAAAACTCATAACTTATCACGTCATCAATCAAATCATCAAAATCATCGCAAATCATCAAAACATATCAAAATCATGCATATATTATATAATTATAAAATAATCGCCTAAACTCGATTAAATAAACGATTCAACGAAAGTGGGCGTTACAACTCTCCCCCACTTAAAAGATTTTCGTCCTCGAAAATTTACCTCAAGCCAACAACTCTGGATAAGACTCCAGCATCTTACTCTCAAGCTCCCACGTCAAGCTTTCACCAGTCGCTCCCGTCCAAACGACTCTCACGAGAGGTATCTCCTTGCCTCTCAACGTCTTCACTTTACGATCATCAATCCTCACCGGTAAAGTTTCTACCGTAAGGTTGTCTCTAACTTGCACATCGTCACTCTGAATTACATGAGATGGATCCGGAACATACTTTCGAAGTTGCGACACATGGAAAACATTGTGCAAATTCGAAAGATGCGGCGGTAAACCCACTCGGTAAGCCACCATTCCAACTCTTTCCAATATCTGATATGGACCAATGAACTTCGGGGTCAACTTCTTTGACTTCAAAGCACGTCCTACACCAGTCATAGGAGTGACTCTCAAAAACACGTGGTCTCCTTCCTGAAACTCAAGGTCTTTTCTACGCTTATCATGATAACTCTTTTATCGACTCTGCGACGCCTTCATTTTCTCTCGGATTATCTGAACTTACTCAGTAGTTTGCTGAACAATCTCTGGTCCTAAGACCACTCTTTCACCTGACTCAAACCAGCACAACGGAGTTCTGCATCTCCGACCATATAAAGTCTCGAAAGGTGCCATTCCAATACTAGAATGATAGCTATTATTGTATGTGAACTCGATCAACGGAAGATGACTATCCCAAGTTCCTCCTTGCTCAAGAACACAAATCCTCAACAAATCCTATAGCGACTGAATTGTCCTCTCCGACTGACCATCTGTTTGTGGATGATACGCCGAACTCGATCTCAACTTCGAACCCAAGGCCTCTTGCAAACTTTTCCAAAATCTAGAAGTAATTCTTGGATCTCTATCTGATACAATGCTCGAAGGAACACCATGCAGCTTCACAATCTCCTTGATGTAAATCTCTGCCAACTGGGCAACAGGGAAACTAATATTAATAGGTAGAAAATGAGCCGACTTTGTCAATCTATCCACAATAACCCAAATTGTGTCGTTCCCTCTCGGAGTATTCGGCAAACTCGTCACAAAATCAATCGATATACTATCCCATTTCCATTCTGGCACATCTAAAGGTACCATCATCCCAGCGGGTTTCTGATGCTCGACTTTCGACTTCTGACAAACTAAACAGGAATACACAAACTGTGCCACATCTCGTTTTAAACCAGACCACCAGAAAATCTTCTTTAAATCATGATACATCTTCGTAGCTCCCGGGTGAATACTCAAGCTACTTCTATGACTCTCTTCAAGAATCATCTTCTTAATCTCTTCATTGTCTGGAATGCAAATTCTTCCTCGGAATCTCAACACATCTTGATCTCTAGCAACCAGCAAGTCCACAAACTTTACATCAACTTTCTGTGCTTCCTTGATATTTTTCAGAAATTCACTATCAATCTTCAGCATACCCAGTTTCACGCTCTGAGGTGACCATTCACAAACCAAACTCATATCTCTGAACTGTTCAAGTAACTCGAACTCTCTGACCATCATGGCGGACATATGCAATGTCTTCCTACTCAAGGCATCTGCAACAACATTAGCTTTACCTGGATGATAATTCAAACCAAAGTCATAATCTTTCAGCAACTCTAGCCATCTACGCTGCCTCATGTTCAATTCCTTCTGATCGAACAAATACTTCAAACTCTTGTGGTCACTAAACACCTCAAATCTCAAACCATACAAGTAATGTCTCCATATCTTCAATACAAAGACTACGGCCGCCAACTCGAGATCATGCGTAGGATAATTCTTCTCATGAACTCTCAACTGTCTTGAAGCATAAGCTACCACTTTACCTTCTTGCATAAGCACACCTCCTAAACCCAACTTGGACGCATCACAATACACCACAAAAGGTTCATCTGACTTCGGCAAAATCAAAACTGGAGCAGTCGTCAAACGTTTCTTCAATTCACCGAAACTTTTCTCACAATGGACGTCCCACACGAAAGTTTTACCTTTACAAGTCAACTGCGTAAGCGGAAGAGCTAACTTGGAAAATCCTTCAATAAATCTTCTATAGAAACCAGCTAAACCCAAAAAGCTTCTAATCTATGTAACGGACTTAGGAGTATCCCATTGCGATACAGCTTCGACTTTAGACGGATCCACAACAATACCATCTCCGGAAATAACATGGCCAAGAAAACTCACCTCTTTCAACCAGAATTCACACTTAGACAATTTGGCATAAAGTTTCTTCTCTTTCAACACTTGTAAGACAATCTTCAGATGCTCCGCATGTTCTTCTTCAGTCTTGGAGTAAATCAAAATATCATCAATGAACACAACTACGAACCGATCCAAAAATGCATGGAAGATGCGATTCATATACTCCATAAACACTCCAGGTGCATTGGTCACACCGAAAGGCATAACTTTATATTCATAGTGACCATAACGCGTTCTGAAAGGTGTCTTCTGCATATCCTCATCTTTTACTTTAATCTGGTGATAACCTGATCTCAAATCAATCTTGCTGAAAACTCGTGCACCCACTAACTGATCCATCAAATCATCAATTCTCGGAAGTGGATACCTATTCTTGATAGTTACCTTGTTCAACTGCCGATAATCAATTCATAACCGCATACTACCATCTTTCTTCTTTACTAGCAAAACCGGCGCTCCCCAAGGTGAAACACTTGGTCTAACAAACTTCTTCTCAAGCAAGTCCTCCAACTGTTTCTTCAACTCAGATAACTCGGAAGCAGACATACGATAAGGTGCCATCGAGACCGGCTTCGTTCCAGGAACAAGATCAATAGAAAACACGACTTCTCTCTCTGGAGGCACATCAGGAATCTCATATGGAAAAACTTCAGGAAATTCACACACCACCGGTAGCCTATCAATCACTGCTTGATTCTCAACAGATAAAGAAGCCATCAATGAAAACATCAAGATACCATCGCGTTCCAGTTGCTTCAGCTGCTTAGTAGACAAAAACTCTGCACCACTTTCCTCTTCGACGGAAGAGAAATGTACTGACTTGCTAAAACAATTAATGAGAACGTGGTTGTACTCTAACCAGTTCATACCCAGAATCACATCCATACCACTCAAAGGTAGACAAACTAAATCCATTTCAAAATCACGACCAAACATAGACAAAGGACATTTCAAACATACGAGAGAAGTAGTCACTGAACCCTTAGCTGGAGTTTCGACAACCATCTCTCCATTCATATCAGACAACTCAAGACCCAAAGTAGAAACACAATTGAAAGCAATAAAGAAATGCGTAGCACCAGTATCAATAATAGCAACTAAAGGAGTATTATTAATATTGCAAGTACCTCTGATCAAACGATCCTCATTCTCTGTCTGAGTCCCAGTCAAAGCAAAGACTCTACCAGTAGTCGGCGCCCTCTTAGGCTGAGTACACTGTGAACTAATGTGACCCTCCCATTGCAATTAAAGCACACAATGTCCGTACGATTGCAATCAGCTACAACATGACCTTTCTTGCCACACCGGACACACTTCTTGATTTCCTCAGGGCAGACGTTGCTTTTGTGGCCTTTCTCACCACAATTGAAACACACAATCTCTGCAGCATCCTTCTTCTTAGGCCGCCTAACATCGACCATCTTCTGTTTACCTTTATCAGCGGACGCACTGTACGGCTTAGGACGACTCTGCTGTCCCTTACCTTTCCTCTCATTCACTACCTTGTAGTGAGCCTTTGTATCCTCTTCGTAGATCCTGCAGCTATTAACCAAATCCGAAAAAACTCTCAGCTGTTGATACCCAATCGCCCTCTTGATGTCGGGCCTCAAACCATTCTCGAACTTGATGCATCTCGAGAACTCAGCATTCTCAGTAGTATAGTGCGGGTAGAACTTTGACAGCTCCACGAACTTAGCAGCATACTCTGTCACAGACATGTTTCCTTGCTTCAGCTCCAGGAATTCGATCTCCTTCTTCCCGCGAACATCTTCCGGAAAGTATCTTCTCAAGAACTCTCTCCTGAAAACAGCCCAAGTCACAACAGCTCCCTCCTGCCCAAGGGTAGGAAGAAGAGCAACCCACCAGTCATTAGCTTCCTCGGCTAGCTGATGAGTACCAAACCGCACTTTCTGATCCTCAGTGCATTGCATAACCTGGAAAATTCTCTCAATCTCCTTAAGCCACGTCTGGGCTCCATCAGGGTCATAACGTCCTTTGAAAGTCGGAGGGTTCTTCTTCATGAACGTCTCCAACATCCTAGCTTCAGCATTCGCACCAACATTCGCGTTAGGTTGTTGTCCCACAGCCTGGGCAATAGCTTGTAGAGCAGCAGCTAACGCAGCATCGTTTCTTCCAGCCATATCTGATATTCTACAAAAGTAGCAACAACAACATAAGATAGTAATATAAATATTACTAAGACTCGACACGACTCTCTAATTGACCGGACGGACCGACCTGCTCTGATACCAATTGTAACACCCCGTTTTCCGAATATACAAATTTCTTAAACAATTATCAGAGTAAAAACCATAAACGGGATATCACATAGAAACGTAATCCAAAACAGTTAAATAATAATTTAACCTTCACAAATATATTAACGTAGCAGCGGAAATATTAGTTCGGAAATCATAAATCAGTTTGGCACGTAGGCCCTATCAAAATAGTTCATATCGTAATCCATAACATGATAAAAATAACATATTAATCACGTAAGAGAATGAAGCATGAATAACATTAAACCCCATCCCGTTACGTATCAGAGCGACCTAGACGACACAGTGAAGGCAAGGCCACTCACGACGGCAACTGCACACTAAGCACGATCACCTGCAAGTTACCCATACGAAGGGCAACATTTTCAAGTAGAAGGGGTGAGATTTCATAACAAAATAACATTAATCAATGTAATTGCGAATCATAAATTAACGTCATAATCATTCCTTTAACAACATTGCATAATTGCTAAACAGTTATCACGTAATCATATATCCAATTATCAAGAATGACATAACATAATTGATAAACACTTATCACGTAATCACATATTCAATCATTATCAACAAGACATCTTAATCATGACAATGTGACAATGCTCTTAGACTCCTTATATGCATGCGGTACCAATCGTCATCATAAGTATTAATATACTTTAATCATGCGGAGGACAAAGCTCCTATATAACGTGCGGAGGACAAAGCTCCTAATAATCGTGGTGAGGACTAAGCTCAATGAGATGCTATGCATGGACACTTATGAACAAAACATCGTATTCAACATATCAACATGCATCCAATAATTTGGAGCTAAACTTCATCATATACTTATGCACTTAGTTAAATAACGGAAGCAGCATAAACAAGTCACATAACAAGATGATATCATTATATCAATAGCACATAATTGCATCATTATCAAACCTTCATATCTTGCATGAATATACAATACATTACTTCATGTTCAATTAATATCAATATAACTTAAACAACTTTACAGACTGCATTAAACGTCATCATTACGTCTCAATGCCAATTAGGGGTTCGCTCTTGATCAACACGTGCGACACAGATCGCACAAACACTCAAGCAACTACATTCCGGTTGTGCTCGCGAGGCGAGAGTTCTTACTCGCCATGGCGAGTACCACTAAACTCCCAAACTAATCTTGTTTAGGGTTCCCTCTGATCTTACATTCATTCCTAATCAATACTAGGTATGTTCAGGCACTCAAAGGCATACAAGGTCCAACTAAACAGGTCGAAACACAAAATCTAACATACACTCTGCCATAGCGCGCTATGGATAGTAAGGTTGCTCGCAGTGGCGAGCTGCGTCACACAACTCGCGAGGCGAAAGGAATTACTCGCCATGGCGAGTTGCACCAAACAACTCGTGAGGTGAAAGGAAAAGGCTCACGTGGCGAGCGATGAAGTTCATCACTCGCGAGGCGAGGATCATCCCTCGCCAAGGCGAGCGATGAACAGAAGCTCGGGCAGACTAAGGGTTTTCTCGAAAATCCATCAAACAACATGGTTCAAAGCTTAATTTTGATTCCTTAATCCATCCTAAACATGTTCTAAGGTTAAAGGACGGTTTCTACATCAATCTAAACAAGTTTTACCGTTTGATCATCAATTTTTAGGGTTTTGACCTAATTCCAAAACTTTTCTAATTCAATCCTAACTTTGTCAATTAATCATCAGATTTACAGCAATCAACGTTATTGAATTATTAGTCTCACCCTTACCTTGTATGAAGAAAATCGCAGCACTCTCCCTTGGTTCCTCTAGACTTGGCTTTTTCTCCCTTTTCTCCAAAAACGTACGTACAACAATGTTTTTCTAAAACTAGGTCTAACCTTTTTATATCTCCTCTTAATTACTTATCTTATCTCACTTTCTCCCCCAAAACTATCTAAAATATCAAAACAGCCCTCAACTAAATATTTTATATTATTTTCAAATCTTTATTCTATTTAACAATAAAATAAATCTCATATCCTTATCAAAGCTTCCAAAACTCATAACTTATCACGTCATCAATCAAATCATCAAAATCATCGCAAATCATCAAAACATATCAAAATCATGCATATATTATATAATTATAATATAATCGCCTAAACTCGATTAAATAAACGGTTAAACGAAAGTGGTCGTTACGTCGGAGGTGTAGGAATCCTTTATGCTGGTTTGAGTCAGGTGAGAGTGTTGTGTTGGGACCGGACTTGCTTCATGAGACTACTGAGAAAGTCAGGTTGATAAGGGAAAAGATGAAAGCTTCGCAGAGTCGACAGAAGAGTTACCATGACAAGCGAAGAAAGGATCTTGAGTTTCAGGAGGGTGATCATGTTTTTCTGAGGGTCACTCCTTTGTCGGGTGTTAGACGTGCTTTGAAGTCGAGAAAGTTGACTCCTAAGTTCATTGGTCCGTATCAGATTTCAGAGAGAGTTGGAACAGTGGCATATAGAGTTGGTTTGCCACCACATCTTTCGAACTTGCACGATGTGTTTCATGTTTCTCAGCTTCGGAAGTATGTTGCGGATCCTTCACATGTGATTCCGAGGGATGATGATGTGCAGGTTAGGGACAACCTGACAGTTGAGACTATGTCATTGAGGATTGATGACAGAAAGGTGAAGTCTTTGAGAGGTAAAGAGATACCTCTTGTGAGAGTCGTTTGGGGTGGAGCGACTGGTGAAAGTTTGACTTGGGAGTTGGAGAGTAAGATGCGGGAGTCGTATCCGGAGTTATTTGCTTGAGGTAAGATTTCGAGGACGAAATTCTGTGATTTCGGGAGAGTTGTAACGCCCTAGTTGTTTATTTAATTAATTTGAACTATGTGGAGTATATATATTTTTATATATGATGTTTGGTGATTTATGCGGAGTATATATATACATATATTTATATATATGTGAGTTTTGAGTGATTTATGTGGTGTATTATTTTATTATATGGTTTATTTAATAATAATTAGAATAAGTATGAAATAATAATTATTTTGGTGTTTGGGGAATTAATTGGAGTTATTAGAAATTATGGGGAGTTAAGTGTAAATAGAAGGGAGTTACTTTTAAGAGGGAAGTTATACAGAGAGGTTAGAATCAGTTTTTACGTAGAACCAGTTTTGGGAGGAAGCAAGAGAGAACCAAGGAAGAACCAAGAGTTGATTATTGCTGTGCATTTCTTTCTGCAATTCTAAGGTAAGGGTGAGGTTTACTACAAGAATGTAGTTATTGAATTCTGATTTTGTGTTTAACAGAGTTTTGGTGAGAATTGAGATTTTGGGGTTTTATGATAAAATGAGGATTTTGAAGTTGTAAGCATGATTTTGATGTTAGAATTAGTTTCTGGTTGCATAGAACACTTAATTATGTATCTGTAAAATGATTTGGGGAGTGATTGGAAGAAAAATGGGATTTTTGGGTAAAACCAGTTTTCTGCCCGTATAGAAGTTCATCACTCGCCTCGCGAGTAGCTGTGCTCGCCATGGCGAGTGAGCAACTTCATAGCTCCCTCGCGAGCAGACCAACTCGCCATGGCGAGTAGCCCAGATTAAAACTTGATTTTTGAAAAGTTGTTATAAGATGTTTTGGGGATGGTTTAAGGTACCTAGATGATTTTAATGATGAATGGTGAAAGTTTTAGGTTAAAAAGATGAATAGTGAGCTTAGAATTGGGATTTGAGTGAGAAAATGTCATTTTTCCCGAGAGCTTCTGATTTTTCACTCGCCTCGAGTTCGCCTTGAACTCGCTATGGCGAGCAAGTAGTTTTGTGAACTCGCCATGGCGAGAAGATGTGCTCGCGAGGCGAGCTGCACAGTTCCTGAGTGTTGAATTGCTAGCATGAATAGTAGTGGTTTGATGTTGTTGTTTTGAGCAAGGTTATATGTAATTATGCATTGTTTTGGTTGATTTGATTGTTGGATTGATGATTACTAATGATGATTGAAATGTATGTTAATTATTGAATCATACATGTTGTTAAAGTGGAGTCACATGAAGTTGCATTGCATGGTCAGTTATATGTAGATATACACAAGTAGGTCCATTGCATATGCATAAAACAGCGGTGAGGGCTTCGATCCTGAAGTACTAGTTGCTCAACAGCGGTGAGGGCTTCCGTCCTGATGAATGCTTTAACCATTCAAAAGCGGTGAGGGCTTCGGTCCTGTTTGGTACCACATGCATATTGCATCCATTGAGAAGTCTAAGATGGTGTCTTAGCAGTGTTGTCATGTCATTTGCATGAGTCTTAGTGGTTGATTGTGGTTGTTACTTGATGATTGAGGTTGTTGATGAATATGTATTTATATACTTATTGTGATGGAGAGATATTGATGTTGTTGTTGTTGCTTGTGACTTATACATATATATGTTTGCAAGATGATGTGTTTGTTGATTAGGGTGTTAGATTCAATTGAAGATTTTAGTATCTATATTTTTTGTTGTGAATCTCACCCCTTCTGCTTGAAAATATTGCCCTTCCTATGGGTAACTTGCAGGTGATCCTGAGTAGTTGGTGGTGGCTCAATGTCGTGTCTAGGGCTCTGATACGTGGGATGGGAACTATTATTTATTTTATTGTTGTTTTCCTTCCATGTATCAAATTTTGGAATTATGATGTGAAGCCTTTTATTGTCTCTTGAACAATGTTGTTGACTTATGCTAAGGCCTTTAATGTCGTAGACTGTTGTTGGATTGGAAACTATTCCGCTGCAATGTTTTCATATTCAATAAGTTGTGTTGATTAAATAGTTTTATTTTCTATTTAAGGATTTTTGAAATGGCAATGTAGCATACCCGTTTGGTGAAATACTCTGATGATTATTGTTATTTATTTACTTTTGGGTAACGGTGTGTTACAATCATCAACCATTCATTTAACATCAAATTAACATATCCAAAGATATCTCTACAACATAAGCACAAATTTCAAAGATTGGGTTCATGATAATCACTTATTCTCATAATCAATTATGCATATAATCAAGAGAAAAAGAATTAACCAAATGATTATGATAAAGACTAACCCCCTTACCTTAGATAAAGATTAATCCCAACTTAGGCTTCACTTTAGCTCCTAAGTGTTGGTGTAAGCCCTAGAGGCCAATAGTTTATGTTAAACCTATCTTATGTATCATGACTTTTATTATTGAAATAATATATGGCACTCTTTATTATATTTAGATAATGTTAATAAAGTCCTTAGAATAGATAGTTCGTGTAATAATATATTAAGTGTGACTTAATCATGAGATTACATTATCTTATAGAACGCTATTCTTAAATATATATATCCGTAGTCAAAGCTTTAATATGAATAAAGGATAATAATAAAGCGTCGAGACTATTATGTATGTAGACTGATGACCGCATCTCATGGGTCATAGATATGAGATATCAAGTCTATACATAGATATAAATATTAGGAGTAATATTTGTATTGGATTGACCCACTGTGAGAATACTACATAGTAAGTTATGAAATTGTCATAAGATATTCTCACAATGATAATAATGTATATCGCTCTTATACCTGAAACCACTATGATCTCTAGATGTGGATTCAAGTGCCTTGTTGCCATTCTAACGTTGTTTGTAAAAGGATAACAATAACTTTGGTTGATGGGTACTTGATGAATCATGCTAAGGGGCATGAGTGTCCTAGATGGGATTTGTCCCTCCTCATAAACAGGAGATATATCTTTAGGCCTCTTGATGAAATATGACTATAAATATGCATGGCCATGCGGAACTAAGTCAATATAAGATATTGGATTTATTCTTTAAATAGTATATTTCGGAATCAAGATAAATGAACATTGATCTATACAAGGGTGACACTATCTATGCCTTGGGATCAATGAAGATATTGAGACAAAGGAGTAATTATACACATATGTATTATCATGAAAGGTTTCGTCAGATCACTTGACATTCTTGTCACTTGGGTAGAAATGATGTGTTGCTAGATACCGCTCATTGTTTATGATATTAAATATTAGATTTAATATCATTGCCAACGTGACTAGAACCTAAAGGGTCACACACAAAGAGCAGTCAAAAGAGATATGTATAAGTACGACTTATATAAAGGGTGCGCTTAGTAAATAATGCGAATGATTTAGCATTATTTACTAAACTCGTATTGGGCTTAGTGAAGTCAAAAACGAGTTTGACTTGCAAAGCACATAAGGAGTTCTATAAAAAGAAACCTAGTGCAATAGTTTGCGGTTACGTCTTCCTTGCAGAAACCCTAGTTCTCTGACTTCCGTCTTCTTGGCTAGCACCGAGATTTTGGAGGAGCACTGTTCGTGTGGACTCAATAGAGGCTCTGCTGTTTGCTTGGCTGTGATCGAGATTCTAGTTCGCAAATTCCACCCATCGTCTTCAGATTCCACGTTCTAAGGTAACAATCGAATCACTGGTTCAAGTTCCAATTCGTAATGATCCAAGGAAAGTAAATCGAAATTTTATTCCGCTGCTTATTCTGTTTATGTCGATTTACCTTCACTAAGCTCACTCAATCTTGATTCCTCAAGCTCTTCTCTCCAAAACCCTTTTTTCTTCTCTTCACCTCTTTCTCTCTCTACCTCTCTCTAGAAATATTTTGTGAAATGAATGAATTGATTCTTCTCAGACAACCCTAGTGTTATCTCCACTAATGGGCTTAACCCATTTCTATCCAAACCAAAATATTTCTACACTTCAAACGATATTTTAATTAATAACGGTAAAATGTCACTAACGGTAAAATCTCGACTTTCTCTAGTAACTTAATGAAATAACCATTCTCACTAATTACTAAAAGCAATTCCCACTAAAAATTATAATTTTACCCATCCTCACAAAATTGCCAAAATACCCATCTAATACGAAAACCCATGAAAATGCACCCAATGATGATTAATCACACATAAACATATAAAACACACAATAAAATAAATAAAATAAATCTAGCTAAAAAAATCGGGCTGTTACAACTCTCCCCCCTAGAAAGAATTTTCGCCCTTGAAAATTACCTGAAGGAAACAACTCTGGCTACGAAACCTTCATCCCACTCTCCGGTTCCCAAGTGGTACTCTCACCAGTTGGTCCAATCCAAATCACTTTGACCAAAACAATCTCCTTGCCACGCAAACGTTTCAACTCGCGATCCTCAATCCTAACCGGCCAAGTCTCAACCGTCAAATTATCTCTTATCTCCAACTCATCCACTTGAATCACATCAGACGCATCATGCACATACTTCCTCAACTGAGACACATGAAACACATCATGAAGATTCGACACATGAACCACCGTCCGCTGACCGGTCAGCGGAACCCCCAGCTAATCTGCGTAGGTGATCATATGTCGAATTTTAATTTAATTTATTTAATTATAAGGAATAATTAATAATAATAAAAGTGTGTTTGTTATTATTATCATGTGAATGATTATGGCCATAGTCCTTTTATTTTATTTCTTTTGGATATTAAAATACGGCCTGCGTGCCGTGCCTTTCTCTTATATCTCTATTGTACATTCTCTTCTCATCCACTCCCTCATATGTAAAAACGAGTTTTCTTCATATGTAATGTAAATAGAATACCATGGAGGTAATAGGGCTCAAGACGTAAGGATAGTCCTGTAAGTCAAGCTTGGAGAAGCAAGGTCGTTTCTAGGATTAGTTTAGATTCTCTCATTGGCTTGAGAGAGTCATAGCGTTAGGATGGCCATAATCATGTCATTTTTATTTTGTATAAATGTTATGCATGTTTTGATTGGAGTGCGAATATATATGATATATAAGCCGTGGTGAGGTGAGATCAAATTTAATAAAAATCCTTCAATTTAAATATTAAGTTTAAAGCTTTCCAAAAGTTTAACACCCTTCAAGACTAATATCGAATATGTGGGTTTTGCCTCCGTAAAGCGCATATTCTATACTAGTAAGTTGCGGTGCGGTAATCCAATCTATCCAAGTGTTATTCTTTTGGGTCAAACTTAACTAAATTAATTTTAATAAGATTAGAATAAATTTAGAAGCTATAATTGGACGACTTCTATATGATAGAAATTGAATAAAGAGTTATTCCGCCAATTGATTTGAAAGTTGTATAAGATACAATTGGAAATGTTCCTACCTAAATAGCTAAGTTTTAAGTACAGCCCCCGTTGGCTTAAAACAAGGTGAAATAAGGATTTCAATCCACTAGAAAATCTTCCAACGGGATTTTCCGAGTCAAATGTTTGAAGGTCATTTGATTTGAGTAAAATAGTGGGAGCGTATTTAATTAAAGACCAAATTAAATATTTTTCATGATACTTATTTTGCACATTTTAAATTGTAGATGGCCAATAACGCTTCCACAAACATTTTGCGATCCCTCATCGAAAAGGAAAAATTGACTGAAACAAATTTTATAGACTGGTCCCGTAACATGAGGATTGTCCTCACCCACGAAAAAAAGCTGTATGTGCTGGATGGACCCATTCCTGAGACACCTCCTGCTGGAGCTTCTGCGGTTCTAAGAAATGCTCATGCCAAGCATCTCAATGATTCCGTAGAAGTTTCATGCATCATGTTGGCTTCAATGACTCTCGAGCTACAAAAACAGCATGAAGGGATGACAGCGTTCGATATGATCGAACATCTGAAGACTCTTTATGAAGAGCAAGCCAGGCATGAGAGGTTTGATGTCTCTAAAGCCCTGTTTTCCACCAAGCTGTCAGAGGGAGGTCCCGTAGGACCTCATGTGCTCAAAATGATTTGGTACTCTGAAAACCTAGCTCGTTTGGGATTTGTCCTTGAACAAGAGCTAGTCGTTGATCTTGTGCTGCAATCGTTGCCTGAAAGCTTCAACGGTTTTGTCCAGAAATTTCTAATGAATGATATGGACAAGACACTTCCACAGCTTGCAGCTATGTTGAGAACTGCTGAGAAAAACATGAAGGGAAAAGGAAAGGCTGCTGCCATTTTAATGGTTAATAATGGCAAGTTTAAAAAGCACCATAAGAAACCTAATAAGTCTAAGGGAAATGGCAAAGGCAAAGCTGTTGCCAAGCCATCAACCAAAGCTTTGAAGCCTGCTGGAGGCGTGGCTAAGGATGGTAAGTGCTTCTATTGCAACAACGCTGGGCATTGGAAGCAAAACTGTCCAAAGTATTTGGAAGATAAGAAGAATGGAAATGTTCCTACTACTTTTGCAGGTATTTTTGTTATAGAAATTAATATGTCTACTTCTACATCATGGGTATTAGATACTGGATGTGGTTCTCATATTTGTACTGATGTGCAGGGTCTGAGAAAGAGTAGAGCATTGGCAAAAGGCGAGGTCGATCTTAGAGTTGGCAATGGAGCAAAGGTTGCTGCTTTAGCTGTTGGAACTTATGTATTGACCTTACCTAGTGGTCTTTTACTTAATTTAGAAAACTGCTATTATGTACCTGCCATTAGCATGAATATTATTTCAATTTCTTGTTTGGACAAGGCTGGTTTTGAATTTACAATAAAGAACAAATGTTGTTCCGTTTATTTGGATAATATTCTTTATGCTAACGCAAATTTGAGTAATGGACTTTATGTCTTAGATCTCAATATGCCTATCTATAACATTAATGCTAAAAGGTTGAAACCTAATGAGTTGAATCCAACTTACCTTTGGCATTGTCGTTTAGGACATATAAATGAGAATCGCATTTCCAAACTCCATAAAGATGGATTTTTGGATTCTTTTGATTTTGAATCATATGAAACATGTCGACCTTGTTTATTGGGAAAAATGACAAAAGCTCCATTTACCGGTCAAGGTGAAAGGGCTAGTGATCTTTTAGGTCTCATACATACTGATGTGTATGGACCCCTAAACATAACTGCTAGAGGAGGCTTTCACTACTTCATTACATTCACTGATGACTTTAGTAGATTTGGATATGTGTATCTAATGAAACATAAATCTGAATCATTTACTTTCTTCAAAGAATTTCAAAATGAAGTAGAAAACCAACTAGGCAAGAAAATCAAAATGCTTCGATCTGATCGAGGTGGAGAATATTTGAGCTTAGAGTTTGACAATCATCTTAAAGAATGTGGGATACTGTCCCAACTCACACCTCCTGGAACACCGCAATGGAACGGTGTGTCTGAAAGGAGAAATCGAACCTTGTTAGACATGGTCCGATCTATGATGAGTCATGCTGAACTTCCAAACTTCTTATGGGGGTACGCCTTATTAACTGCAGCTTACACACTTAACCGAGTTCCATCTAAAGCGGTAGAAAAGACACCATATGAGATATGGAATGGTCGAAAACCCAATGTGGAACATTTTAAGATTTGGGGTTGTGAAGGTTATATAAAACGACTTATGTCTACTAAGCTTGAACAAAAATCTGAAAAATGTTTCTTTGTGGGATATCCTAAAGAAACTAGGGGATACTACTTTTACAAACCACCTGAAGGCACAATTGTTGTTGCCAGAACTGGAGTCTTCCTTGAGAAGGATTTTGTCTCCAGGAGAATCAGTGGGAGCAAAGTAAATCTTGAAGAAATTCAAGACCCACAGAGTACCGAAATACCGGTAGAGGAACAAGGACAGGATACACAAACTGTTATGACAGAAAATCCTATCCCAGTAACACAAGAACCACCTAGGTCTAGCAGGATACGTCAAGAACCCGAAAGATATGGGTATCTCATATCACAAGAGGGTGATGTATTGCTCATGGACCAAGATGAGCCTATGACTTACACGGAGGCCATAACTGGCCCCGAATCTGAGAAGTGGCTTGAAGCCATGAAATCTGAAATGGATTCCATGTACACAAATCAAGTTTGGAACTTGATTGATCCACCTGAAGGAATTAATCCTATAGGATGCAAGTCGGTTTTCAAAAAGAAAATTGACATGGATGGAAAGGTTAGTACCTACAAAGCGCGACTGGTTGCTAAAGGCTTCAAACAAATTCATGGTGTAGAATATGATGAAACGTTTTCACCAGTTGCAATGATTAAATCCATTCGGATCTTACTTGCCATCGCTGCATACCACGATTATGAAATCTGGCAAATGGATGTCAAAACTGCTTTCCTTAATGGAAATCTTCTTGAGGATGTGTACATGACACAACCTGAAGGTTTTGGCGATCCTAAAGCAACCAAAAAGGTATGCAAATTGCAGCGATCAATCTATGGATTGGAGCAAGCTTCTAGAAGTTGGAATCTTCGCTTTGATGAAACTGTACAACAGTATGGATTCATTAAAAATGAAGATGAGCCTTGTGTTTACAAGAAGGTTAGTGGGAGCATAGTTTCATTTCTGATTTTATATGTGGATGACATATTATTAATCGGAAATGACATCCCTACATTACAAGAAATCAAAACTTGGTTAGGGAAATGCTTTTCTATGAAAGACTTAGGTGAAGCCTCCTATATATTAGGAATCAGGATCTATAGAGATAGATCACAAAGATTGCTTGGCTTAAGCAGGGTACATATATAGACTAATGACGAAAGGGATCGAATGCGTGATATTCCATATGCTTCAGCAATTGGTTCTATCATGTATGCTATGATATGTACTCGACCAGATGTCTCGTATGCTTTAAGTGCTACGAGCAGATACCAGTCTAATCCTGGCAACGAACATTGGATCGCTGTCAAGAATATCCTTAAGTACTTGAGAAGAACTAAGGATACCTTCTTGATCTATGGAGGTCAATAAGAACTATCTGTAATTGGTTACACTGATGCTAGTTTTCAGACCGATCATGATCACTTTAGATCGCAATCTGGATATGTGTTTTGCTTAAATGGCGGTGCTGTGAGCTGGAAAAGTTCAAAGCAAGAAACAGTCGCTGATTCTACAACTGAAGCCGAGTATATTGCTGCATCCAATGCCGCAAAAGAAGCTGTTTAGATTAAGAAATTTATTTCTGATCTTGGAATAGTCCCGAGTATTGTGGATCCGATTGAATTACTTTGTGATAACAATGGTGCAATCGCACAAGCCAAAGAACCTAGATCTCACCAGAAATCCAAACACATACAAAGGCGTTACCATCTTATTCGAGAGATTATCGAAAGAGGAGATGTTAAAATATGCAAAGTACCAACATTGGACAATGTCGCTGATCCACTTACTAAAGATCTTGCCCAGCAGAAGCATGATGGTCATATTAGATCTATGGGTATTAGGTTTATGCCTAATTGGCTCTAGTGCTAGTGGGAGATTGTTGGTGTAAGCCCTAGAGGCCAATAGTTTATGTTAAACCTATCTTATGTATCATGACTTTTATTATTGTAATAATATATGGCACTCTTTATTATATTTAGATAATGTTAATAAAGTCCTTAGAATAGATAGTTCGTGTAATAATATATTAAGTGTGACTTAATCATGAGATTACATTATCTTATAGAACGCTATTCTTAAATATATATATTCGTAGTCAAAGCTTTAATATGAATAAAGGATAATAATAAAGCGTCGAGACTATTATGTATGTAGACTGATGACCGCATCTCATGGGTCATAGATATGAGATATCAAGTCTATACATAGATATAAATATTAGGAGTAATATTTGTATTGGATTGACCCACTGTGAGAATACTACATAGTAAGTTATGAAATTGTCATAAGATATTCTCACAATGATAATAATGTATATCGCTCTTATACCTGAAACCACTATGATCTCTAGATGTGGATTCAAGTGCCTTGTTGCCATTCTAACGTTGTCTGTAAAAGGATAACAATAACGTTGGTTGATGGGTACTTGATGAATCATGCTGAGGGGCATGAGTGTCCTAGATGGGATTTGTCCCTCCTCATAAACAGGAGATATATCTTTAGGCCTCTTGATGAAATATGACTATAAATATGCATGGCCATGCCGAACTAAGTCAATATAAGATATTGGACTTATTCGTTAAATAGTATATTTCGGAATCAAGATAAATGAACATTGATCTATACAAGGGTGACACTATCTATGCCTTGGGATCAATGAAGATATTGAGACAAAGGAGTAATTATACACATATGTATTATCATGAAAGGTTTCGTCAGATCACTTGACATTCTTGTCACTTGGGTAGCAATGATGTGTTGCTAGATACCGCTCATTGTTTATGATATTAAATATTAGATTTAATATCATTGCCAACGTGACTAGAACCTAAAGGGTCACACATAAAGAGCGGTCAAAAGCGATATGTATAAGTACGACTTATATAAAGGGTGCGCTTAGTAAATAATGCGAATGATTTAGCATTATTTACTAAACTCGTATTGGGCTTAGTGAAGTCAAAAACGTGTTTGACTTGCAAAGCACATAAGGAGTTCTATAAAAAGAAACCTAGTGCAATAGTTTGCGGTTACGTCTTCCTTGCAGAAACCCTAGTTCTCTGACTTCCGTCTTCTTGGCTAGCACCGAGGTTTTGGAGGAGCACTATTCGTGTGGACTCAATAGAGGCTCTGCTGTTTGCTTGGCTGTGATCGAGATTCCGGTTCGCAGATTCCACCGATCGTCTTCAGATTCCACGTTCTAAGGTAACAATCGAATCACTGGTTCAAGTTCCAATTCGTAATGATCCAAGGAAAGTAAATCGAAATTTTATTCCGCTGCTTATTCTGTTTATGTCGATTTACCTTCACTAAGCTCACTCAATCTTGATTCCTCAAGCTCTTCTCTCCAAAACCCTTTTTTCTTCTCTTCACCTCTTTCTCTCTCTACCTCTCTCTAGAAATATTTTGTGAAATGAATGAATTGATTCTTCTCAGACAACCCTAGTGTTATCTCCACTAATTGGCTTAACCCATTTCTATCCAAACCAAAATATTTCTACACTTCAAACGATATTTTAATTAATAACGGTAAAATGTCACTAACGGTAAAATCTCGACTTTCTCTAGTAACTTAATGAAATAACCATTCTCACTAATTACTAAAAGCAATTCCCACTAAAAATATAATTTTACCCATCCTCACAAAATTATCAAAATACCCATCTAATACGAAAACCCATGAAAATGTACCCAATGATGATTAATCACACATAAACATATAAAACACACAATAAAATAAATAAAATAAATCTAGCTAAAAAAATCGGGCTGTTACAACTCTCCCCCCCTAGAAAGAATTTTTGCCCTTGAAAATTACCTTAAGGAAACAACTTCGGATACGAAACTGTCGCGTCATTTTTCGGAGATCAAGGCTATTTGATTAGCTTTTGACTCACTAATTTCTTCCACGACTGAACATTTAATTTTTTAAGAAAAGGGGAAAAAAGTTCAAACTACCCCTATTTGAAAAGATTTAGGGTTCGGGGGTTAGTTACACAAAGGGAAGGTATTAGCACCCTTTATGTCCGTAGTACTCTACGAGAATCTCTTGGTTTTATTTAATTCAATGTGCTATAACTTGCTTGCTTATTTTGAAAAGAAGGAATTAATGTGATGAAAAGGAAAATAAAGTGAGACCTAATTTATCTACATATTTTATTGTTTGAAAGGACGAGTGTCCTCTGCCTACGTACCCGTGAAGGATCAAAACCTCGTAGTTCGGGGTAGAAATTGACGTTTGATTGGTTTGGTGTTTTTTATTAGTTTCGAAAAATGTTTTAAAAGGAAAAGCCAAGTGGCAAATAAGAATTGATTTGTGTTTTTTATTAAAAGAAAGATGACTCAAAGTATAGTTAAATTGATTGATATTTGATTAAGAAAATAAAATAAAAAGGACGATCACTTGATTTAGGATCAAGGTTTATTATAAAAAAATATTTTTTGTGATTTTTTGGTTATTTGCATGTTTTTGTTGTTTTTGAATAATTGCTAAACTAACGGAGCAAGAAAATAAAACGTAATAACCTAAGCAGAAAAGTAGAGCATACACCCACACACGCACACATGCACCTAAACTATTACAAAAAACCTATTTACATTCTAAGGTCTGCAGAAAATAAATGACAAGAAAAGTAAATAAATTATTTACATCAAGGCCTAATTTACATTCTAACATCCTTGCTATAAAATAAAATAAATGACATAAATATGCATGAGAGAACATAAGATAATAATTACAATGCTAAAAGATAAAATTAAAATGTATGCAAGACTTGAAAGAAATAAAAATTGGGTTCAATCACAAGGAGGTGCAGTAGCATTATGGGTTGTGCAGAATAGTAAGAAAAGGAAACTGGGCTCAGAGGCGCGCGTTGGGCCTCACGGGTTGGGGAATTGGGCTTAAACCGGTTCGGTTCAAGCCTGGTTCGATTGAGGAGAACCGAACCGGTTTGACATGTATATATAGGCTATGGACCGGTTTTTTCTTTCATTTTACAAATCCACTCTCTCTCTTCCTCAAAATTCTCTCTTCTCTCTCATGCTTCTTCATCTTCTCCGATGAGAGAAAGAAGAACACCGGCGGCGGTTTCGGTTCCGGCACGGCGGTCAGACGGCCCAGATGGGCGGCGCCACCGTGCCGGAACTTAAAAAATTTCACTTTTTAAAACCGGTTCTTCTTCCGTTTCTCGTATTTACCCTCAAAAATCCCACAACAGTTGTATTTCAGCCTAGATCTAAGAAAAAGAAAAAATACTACCTTTGGTTCGTTCTTTTTGGTTCACTGACTGTTGTATGATGCTGATGTGACACAGCTGTAACGCCCTAGTTATTTATTTAATTAATTTTATACTATGTGGAGTATATGTATATATATATTTATATATGATGTTGGTGTTTTATGTGGAGTATATGCATGTATTTATATATGTGTGTGATTTTGGGTGATTATGTGATGTATTATTTTATTATATGGTTTATTTAATAATAATTAAAATAAGTACGAAATATTAGTTATTTTGGAGTTTGGGGAGTTATTTAATAATTATTAAAATTAATGGGGAGCTAATGGAAATATTAGGGAGTTAAGTAAGAGGGAAGTTGAGAAATAGTATCAGAAGCAGTTTTACGTGAAAAACCAACCTTTGGGAGAAGAGGGAGAGGAGAGCAAGTTAGAGCCAAGAATCATTTCTGCTGTACATTTTCTGCAATTTCTAAGGTAAGGGTGGGGTTTACTTCAATAATGTAGTTACTGATTTCTGATTTGGAGTTTAACAGGTTTTAGTGAGGAATTTGGGGAAATTGGGTTTTTATGATAAAATGATGATTTTGAAGTTGTAAGCATGAATTTGATGTTAGAAATAGGTTCTAAGTGCATACAGAAAGTTAATTTGCATCTGTAAACTGATTTGGGGAGTGATTGGAAGAAAAATGGGATTTTTGGGAAAAACCAGTTTTCTGCCCGTACAGAAGTTCATCGCTCGCCTCGCGAGTAGCTGTGCTCGCCATGGCGAGTGAGCAACTTCATCACTCGCCTCGCGAGCAGTCCAACTCGCCATGGCGAGTAAGCCCAGATAAAAGTTGATTTTTGAAAAGTTGTTATAAGATGTTTTGGGAATGGTTTAAGGTACCTAGAAGATAATAAAGATGAATGGTGGAAGTTTTAGGTTAAAAAGATGAATAGGGAGCTTAGAATTGGAGTTTGAGTGAGAAAATGTCACTTTTTCCCGAGAGCACCTGATTTTCACTCGCCTCGAGTTCGCCTTGAACTCGCCATGGCGAGCTAGTGTTTTGTGAACTCGCCATGGCGAGCATATGTGCTCGCGAGGCGAGCTAGTGCAGTCTTGAGTGCAGTTTTGCTTGCTTGATTAATGAGGTTTGAATGTTGTTGTTTAAGCATAATTGTATTTAATTGTGCATCATTCTGAATGGTTGAATCTCTGTTGGATGTTGATTGATGATGAGGAATGCATTGTATGTTTTAAATAATAATCATACATGTTGTTTTATTTGGAGTCACAAGGAGTTGCATTGCATGGTCAGTTGTATGTAGATATACACAAGTAGGTCCATTGCATATGCATAAAACAGCGGTGAGGGCTTCGGTCCTGGAGTACTAGTTGCTCAACAGCGGTGAGGGCTTCGGTCCTGATGAATGCTTTAACCATTCAAAAGCGGTGAGGGCCTCGGTCCTGATTGGTACCACATGCATTATTGCATTTCATTTAAGAAGTCTAAGATGGTGTCTTAGCAGTGGTCATGTCATTTACATGAGTCTTAGTGGTTGTTCAGTTGTTATCTGATAAAATGGTTCTGGTGTTGAATATGTGATATATATATATATTATATTCATTGTGTTTATGGCGTGTTTTTGATGTTGTTGTTGCTTGTGACTTATACATATATATGTTTACAAGATGAGGTGTTGTTGATTAGGGTGTTAGATTCCATTGATGATTTTAATATCTATATCTATTGTTGTGAATCTCACCCCTTCTGCTTGAAAATGTTGCCCTTCCTATGGGTAACTTGCAGGTGATCCTGAGTAGTCGGTGGTGGCTCAATGTCGTGTCTAGGGCTCTGATATGTGGGATGGGAACTGTTATTGATTTTATTGTTGTTTCTTTTCCATGTATCGAATTTTGGAACTTGTTGAAGTGGAGCCTTTATTGTCTTTTGAATATTGTTGTTGAATTAAGCTAAGGCCTTTAATGTCGTATGCTGTTGTTGGATTTGAAAACTATTCCGCTGCTATGTTTTCATATTTTATCAAGTGGTTGAATAAATAGTTTTATTTTCTATTTAACAATTTTGAAATTGCAATGTAGCATACCCGTTTGGTGAAATACTCTGATGATTATTGTTATTTATTTACTTTTGGGTAACGGGGTGTTACAATTTGGTATCAGAGCAGGTTGGTCCGTCCGACCGAGTAGTAGAGTCGTGTTGAGCCACCTAGGTTAGAGTGTCAACTTCATTGTTTCTTTTTGTTGTTATTCTGAGTTGTTGTTTGTCGTGTAGAATCTCGAGATGACTGGGAGTAGTGATGCTGCTTTAGTTGCTGCGCTTGAGGCTGTAGCTCAAGCTGTTCAACAGCAACCTAAGGTTGAGACTGGTGGTGATGGAACCAGGATGCTTGAGACTTTCCTGAGGAATCATCCACCAACTTTCAAGGGTAGGTATGATCCTGACGGTGCTCAGAAGTGGCTGAAGGAGATCGAAAGGAAATTCAGGGTCATGCAGTGTTCCGAGGTTCAGAAGGTGCGGTTTGGGACGCACATGCTAGCTGAAGAGGCTGATGATTGGTGGATTAGTCTGTTGCCTGTGTTGGAAAAGAATGATGCTGTGGTTACCTGGGCTATGTTCAGAAAGGAGTTTCTGGGCAGGTATTTTCCAGAGGATGTCAGAGGTAAGAAAGAGATTGAGTTTCTGGAGTTGAAACAAGGTGACATGTCTGTCACAGAGTATGCTACAAAGTTTGTGGAGCTTGCCACATTCTATCCTCATTACAGTGCGGAGACAGCTGAGTTCTCCAAGTGCATCAAGTTTGAGAATGGGCTGAGGGCTGACATCAAAAGAGCCATGGGATATCAACAGATCAGAGTCTTTTCTGAGTTGGTTAACAAGTGTAGGATTTATGAAGAAGACACTAAAGCTCATTATAAGATTATGAGTGAGAGGAGGGGTAAGGGACAACAGAATCGTCCTAAGCCTTACAGTGCTCCTGCTGACAAAGGAAAGCAGAGGATGGGTGATGATAGGAGGCCCAAGAGGAGAGATGCTCCAGCTGAGATTGTTTGTTACAAGTGTGGTGAGAAAGGCCACAAGAGTAATGTTTGTGGAAGAGATGATAGGAAATGCTTCAGGTGTGGTCAGAAGGGTCACAGTTTAGCTGAATGCAAGCGTGGGGACATTGTCTGTTACAACTGCAATGGGGAAGGTCATATCAGTTCACAGTGTCCTGAGCCGAAGAAGACTAGAATTGGTGGAAAGGTGTTTGCTTTGACTGGTACGCAAACTCCTAATGAGGACCGACTTATCAGAGGTACTTGCTTCTTTAATAGTACTCCTTTAATTGCTATTATTGACACTGGTGCTACTCATTGTTTTATTGCTATTGAATGTGCTTATAAGTTGGGTTTGGATATATCTGATATGAAAGGGGAAATGGTTGTTGAGACTCCAGCTAAGGGTTCAGTAACCACTTCTCTTGTTTGTCTGCGGTGTCCCATATCTATGTTTGGTAGAGATTTTGTGATTGATTTAGTTTGTCTGCCGTTGACGGGTATGGATGTTATTTTTGGTATGAATTGGTTAGAGTATAATCGAGTTCATATCAACTGCTTTAGTAAGACGGTACATTTCTCTTCTGTTGAAGAAGAAGGTGAGGTTGAGCTTCTGTCTACGAAACAGATGAAACAGTTTGAGCGTGATGGAATCCTGATGTATTCTCTAATGGCACAATTGTCGTTAGAAAATCAAGCTGTGATTGATGGTTTACCGGTAGTGAATGAATTTCCAGAAGTATTCCCTGATGAGATTCCTGATGTGCCACCAGAGAGAGAGGTTGAATTTTCAATTGATCTTGTTCCAGGAACTAAGCCGGTGTCGATGGCACCGTACCGTATGTCAGCTTCTGAGTTGGCTGAGTTGAAGAAACAGTTGGAGGACCTGTTAGATAAGAAGTTTGTAAGACCCAGTGTTTCACCTTGGGGAGCACCGGTGTTGTTGGTAAAGAAGAAGGATGGTAGTATGAGACTGTGTATAGATTACCGTCAGTTGAACAAAGTTACAATCAAGAACAGGTATCCGCTTCCTAGAATTGACGACTTGATGGATCAATTGGTTGGTGCTAAGATTTTTAGTAAGATTGATTTGAGGTCTGGTTATCATCAGATAAAAGTGAAGGATGAGGATATGCAGAAGACGGCCTTTAGGACACGTTACGGTCATTACGAGTACAAAGTGATGCCTTTCGGTGTTACTAATGCGCCTGGCGTTTTTATGGAGTACATGAACCGAATTTTCCATGCTTTTCTGGATAAGTTTGTTGTGGTGTTTATCGATGATATCTTAATTTATTCCAAGAATGAGGAGGAGCATGCAGAGCATCTGAGAATAGTATTGCAAGTGTTGAAGGAAAAGAGGTTGTATGCTAAGTTATCGAAATGTGAGTTCTGGTTAAATGAAGTAAGTTTTTTGGGTCACATTATTTCTGGTAGTGGTATTGCAGTGGATCCTTCAAAGGTCGAAGCGGTATCACAATGGGAGACTCCGAAGTCGGTAACTGAGATCAGAAGTTTTCTGGGTTTGGCTGGTTATTACCATAGGTTCATAGCAGGGTTTTCGAAGTTGGCTCTTCCGTTGACACAGTTGACCTGTAAGGGTAAGTCTTTTGTGTGGGATGCTCAGTGTGAGAGTAGTTTCAATGAGTTGAAGCGAAGATTAACAACTGCTCCTGTTTCGATTTTGCCTAAGCCGGAAGAACCGTTTGTTGTGTACTGTGATGCATCTAAGCTGGGCTTAGGTGGTGTTTTGATGCAAGATGGTAAGGTGGTAGCGTATGCTTCTAGGCAGTTGCGTGTTCATGAGAAGAATTATCCTACACATGACCTGGAGTTAGCTGCGGTGGTCTTTGTTCTGAAAATTTGGAGGCATTATTTGTACGGTTCCAGATTCGAGGTGTTCAGTGATCATAAAAGTTTGAAGTATTTATTTGACCAGAAGGAACTGAACATGAGGCAGAGGAGGTGGTTAGAGTTACTGAAGGATTTTGATTTTGGCTTGAATTACCATCCTGGTAAGGCCAATGTGGTAGCTGATGCTTTGAGTAGGAAAACTTTGCACATGTCTGCTTTGATGGTGAAAGAGTTTGAATTGTTAGAACAGTTCAGAGACATGAGTCTTGTCTGTGAATTGTCACCCCAGAGTATACAGTTGGGAATGTTGAAAGTTGATAGTGACTTCTTGAACAGTATCCGAGAAGCTCAGAAAGAGGATTTGAAGTTTGTTGATTTGATGACTTCTGGTAGTGACACAGAGGACCGCGATTTTAAGGTTGATGATCAAGGTGTTCTGAGGTTCAGAGGTAGAGTTTGCATTCCTGACAATGAAGAGTTGAAGAAGTTGATTCTTGAGGAGAGTCACAAGAGTAGGTTGAGTATTCACCCAGGGGCTACAAAAATGTACCATGATTTGAAGAAACTGTTTTGGTGGTCCGGTTTGAAAAGAGATGTTGCTCAGTTTGTTTATGCCTGTTTGATTTGTCAGAAGTCCAAGGTTGAGCATCAGAAGCCTGCAGGGTTGTTGACACCGTTAGATGTACCGGAGTGGAAGTGGGACAGTATCTCTATGGATTTTGTAACGAGTTTACCGAACACTCCGAGAGGGCATGACGCTATTTGGGTAGTTATCGACCGGTTGACGAAGTCGGCACATTTCATTCCTATTAATATCAGTTATCCGGTAGCACAGTTAGCAGAGATTTACATTCACAGTGTGGTGAAGCTTCATGGTGTTCCGTCTAGCATTGTGTCGGATAGAGATCCGAGGTTCACTTCTAGATTCTGGAAGAGTTTACAGGACGCCTTGGGTTCGAAATTGAAGTTGAGTTCGGCTTATCATCCTCAAACAGATGGTCAGTCGGAGAGGACAATTCAATCATTGGAAGATTTGTTGAGAGTGTGTGTGCTTGAGCAAGGTGGAGCTTGGGATAGTCACTTGCCTTTGATTGAGTTTACTTATAACAACAGCTATCACTCGAGCATTGGTATGGCACCGTTCGAAGCTTTGTATGGTCGGAGGTGTAGAACTCCTTTATGCTGGTTTGAGTCGGGTGAAAGTGTTGTGTTGGGACCGGATTTAGTTCATGAGACTACTGAGAAAGTCAGGTTGATAAGAGAAAAGATGAAAGCTTCGCAGAGTCGACAGAAAAGTTACCATGACAAGCGAAGAAAGGATCTTGAGTTTCAGGAGGGTGATCATGTTTTTCTGAGGGTCACTCCTTTGACGGGTGTTGGACGTGCTTTGAAGTCGAGGAAGTTGACTCCTAAGTTTATTGGCCCGTATCAGATTTCAGAGAGAATTGGTACAGTGGCATATAGAGTTGGTTTGCCACCACATCTTTCGAACTTGCACGATGTGTTTCATGTTTCTCAGCTTCGGAAGTATGTTGCGGATCCTTCTCATGTGATTCCGAGGGATGATGATGTGCAGGTTAGGGACAACCTGACGGTTGAGACTATGCCATTGAGGATTGATAACAGAAAGGTGAAGTCCTTGAGAGGTAAAGAGATACCTCTTGTGAGAGTCGTTTGGGGTGGAGCGACTGGTGAAAGTTTGACTTGGGAGCTGGAGAGTAAGATGCGGGAATCGTATCCGGAGTTGTTTGCTTGAGGTAAGATTTCGAGGACGAAATTCTGTAATTTGGGGAGAGTTGTAACGCCCTAGTTATTTATTTAATTAATTTTATACTATGTGGAGTATATGTATATATATATTTATATATGATGTTGGTGTTTTATGTGGAGTATATGCATGTATTTATATATGTGTGTGATTTTGGGTGATTATGTGATGTATTATTTTATTATATGGTTTATTTAATAATAATTAAAATAAGTACGAAATATTAGTTATTTTGGAGTTTGGGGAGTTATTTAATAATTATTAAAATTAATGGGGAGCTAATGGAAATATTAGGGAGTTAAGTAAGAGGGAAGTTGAGAAATAGTATCAGAAGCAGTTTTACGTGAAAAACCAACCTTTGGGAGAAGAGGGAGAGGAGAGCAAGTTAGAGCCAAGAATCATTTCTGCTGTACATTTTCTGCAATTTCTAAGGTAAGGGTGGGGTTTACTTCAATAATGTAGTTACTGATTTCTGATTTGGAGTTTAACAGGTTTTAGTGAGGAATTTGGGGAAATTGGGTTTTTATGATAAAATGATGATTTTGAAGTTGTAAGCATGAATTTGATGTTAGAAATAGGTTCTAAGTGCATACAGAAAGTTAATTTGCATCTGTAAACTGATTTGGGGAGTGATTGGAAGAAAAATGGGATTTTTGGGAAAAACCAGTTTTCTGCCCGTACAGAAGTTCATCGCTCGCCTCGCGAGTAGCTGTGCTCGCCATGGCGAGTGAGCAACTTCATCGCTCGCCTCGCGAGCAGTCCAACTCGCCATGGCGAGTAAGCCCAGATAAAAGTTGATTTTTGAAAAGTTGTTATAAGATGTTTTGGGAATGGTTTAAGGTACCTAGAAGATAATAAAGATGAATGGTGGAAGTTTTAGGTTAAAAAGATGAATAGGGAGCTTAGAATTGGAGTTTGAGTGAGAAAATGTCACTTTTTCCCGAGAGCACCTGATTTTCACTCGCCTCGAGTTCGCCTTGAACTCGCCATGGCGAGCTAGTGTTTTGTGAACTCGCCATGGCGAGCATATGTGCTCGCGAGGCGAGCTAGTGCAGTCTTGAGTGCAGTTTTGCTTGCTTGATTAATGAGGTTTGAATGTTGTTGTTTAAGCATAATTGTATTTAATTGTGCATCATTCTGAATGGTTGAATCTCTGTTGGATGTTGATTGATGATGAGGAATGCATTGTATGTTTTAAATAATAATCATACATGTTGTTTTATTTGGAGTCACAAGGAGTTGCATTGCATGGTCAGTTGTATGTAGATATACACAAGTAGGTCCATTGCATATGCATAAAACAGCGGTGAGGGCTTCGGTCCTGGAGTACTAGTTGCTCAACAACGGTGAGGGCTTCGGTCCTGATGAATGCTTTAACCATTCAAAAGCGGTGAGGGCCTCGGTCCTGATTGGTACCACATGCATTATTGCATTTCATTTAAGAAGTCTAAGATGGTGTCTTAGCAGTGGTCATGTCATTTACATGAGTCTTAGTGGTTGTTCAGTTGTTATCTGATAAAATGGTTCTGGTGTTGAATATGTGATATATATATATATATTATATTCATTGTGTTTATGGCGTGTTTTTGATGTTGTTGTTGCTTGTGACTTATACATATATATGTTTACAAGATGAGGTGTTGTTGATTAGGGTGTTAGATTCCATTGATGATTTTAATATCTATATCTATTGTTGTGAATCTCACCCCTTCTGCTTGAAAATGTTGCCCTTCCTATGGGTAACTTGCAGGTGATCCTGAGTAGTCGGTGGTGGCTCAATGTCGTGTCTAGGGCTCTGATACGTGGGATGGGAACTGTTATTGATTTTATTGTTGTTTCTTTTCCATGTATCGAATTTTGGAACTTGTTGAAGTGGAGCCTTTATTGTCTTTTGAATATTGTTGTTGAATTAAGCTAAGGCCTTTAATGCCGTATGCTGTTGTTGGATTTGAAAACTATTCCGTTGCTATGTTTTCATATTTTATCAAGTGGTTGAATAAATAGTTTTATTTTCTATTTAACAATTTTGAAATTGCAATGTAGCATACCCGTTTGGTGAAATACTCTGATGATTATTGTTATTTATTTACTTTTGGGTAACGGGGTGTTACAACAGCCGGTACTCCTTTGGTTCTGGATCGGCGCAATCTGATCTGCGTTGGGAACGGTTACGGTTCTCTGCTCCTCTTGGTGATGTGCGATTTCTGGCTTCTCCTCTCCTTTTCTGGTGTTGTGCGATTCTGCTGTGTGGCTTATGTGCGTTCTGCCGTGTGGCTTATGTGCGTTCTGCCGTGTCCTTCCTGTGTTCTGCAGGTTATGTATTTATAGTGCTGGGCTGATGTTAGGGTTTGTTGAGGAAAAGCACAAAAACTGTGCTTTTGGATTGAGATGAAAGCAAAACGCGGATTGAATGTTACTGGATTGCTGCAGATGAGGCTGTGAACTGGAATGGATGAACGTGACAGACTGTTTTCTGAATTTGGACCATTTTGTTGGACTTATCATTGGACAAAAATAATAAAATGAAATAAAACAAGATAAAGACTAACAATGACAATAAAAATAATAACTAATAATAAAAATAAAAATAAAAAATTAAAACCAAAATTAAAGTTGATTTAAAAATTAAATAAAAGATGGAAATTAAAAATAAAGATAGAGTGAAGAGGGCCCGACTCGTAACAAAAAATGAGGTATTTTAAAATACCTTTTTATTGAAAAGTCAGGGACTGATCGGGGTCAAAAGGCGTATGAATGTGGACCTTAGGTCAAAAATTGGGGTATGACAGATGCCCCTATTTAAGTTTCTTCGTCTGGAGATTTGAAGATGAAATCTTTGATTCGATAGGCCGAAGAGACTTAAATACAAAAGTGCACCAATTTTGACCTAAGATGTTATGAATGCTCATGATGTGATTATGAATGCAGGACGACAAAGATGACCTGACTGGAATGAGAAATGAAAGGATACCCAAATTCTTTGAGAAAGGGATCTGACTCCACTATGGGGAAAGTAGTTTCACTGGGGAAAAAAGTTGTCTACTATCTGTATGATAGATGTAAGAAGACAAGAGTTGTATTACCTTACTACCCGTATGATAGTTGTATGAAGGCAAGATGAAAGAAAACTTTGTATGAGATTACCTACTACCCGTATGGTAGTCGTATGAAGGTAAGACACAAAAGACATTGTCTAATCTCCGTAAGATAGTCGTATGAAGACAAATGACATAGATTACTTACTACCCGTACGGTAGTCGTATGCAGATAAGACCAAACAAGACATTTTCTACTATCCGTAAAATAGTCGTAGGAAGACAAATGACATGGATTACCTACTACCTGTATGGTAGCCGTAAAAAGGTAAGACGAAAAAAGACATTGTCTACTATCCGTATGATAGTCGTAGGAAGACAAATGACATGGATTACCTACTACCCGTATGGTAGTCGTAAAAAGGTAAGACAAAAAAAGACATTGTCTACTATCCGTATGATAGTCGTAGGAAGACAAATGACATAGATTACCTACTACCCGTATGGTAGTCGTAAAAAGGTAAGACGAAAAAAGACGTTGTCTACTATCCGTAAGATAGTCGTACGAAGACAAATGAAAAAAAACAAGATAAAAGGGTAACCTCAAGCGGTCCGTTGGTGGACTTTGATAGTTTGAAACGAGATAAAATGGTGAACTCAAGTATCTGTTGGTGGACTTGGTGACTTGTTATAAGGTAAAGAGATAAATGCAAGCTGTTCGTTGGTTGGAACTTGTCACTTGTCATAAAGTAAAGAGATAAATGCAAGCTGTTCGTTGGTTGGGACTTGCCACTTGAAATAAGGTAAAAGGGAGATGCAAGTTGTCCGTTGGTTGGGACTTGCCACTTGAAATGTTTGATTGGTGACATCTCTAGAACAGCCACACTGGGGACGACACTTTTGATAAAGAAAGTAAAACAAGACGTTCATTTGTTAGAAACTTGCGGGTTCACAAAACGATAAGTTAAGACCGAACTGAAGAGACACGACCAAAACGAAATTCTGGATGATTGATGCAATTATGTGTGAATTGATGTTGTGCATATGCTATGTACGTATAAACGTATGAATATGTGAGAAGATTGATGAATGCGTGATTGTATGATTGTATGGATGTGTGACTACATGACTGTATAGACTGTATAACTGCATGACTGTATAGACCGTATATGCCAGATGACTCGATGAACCGAGACAAGACAGGTAAGATGGGAGGTGGACTGACATCGCAGTACAAACACTCGGCAAACATCCTTGGAGATGATACTATTGTGAACAAATCGAGCCGTTGATGGTGTAAGATCCGGCACAGGGTAGCAACTGATGCCTCTTGGGGGTAAAGCTCATTGTTAATAAAAGATATGGAAGAAGTCGCCATTTGTGAACCGGCATAGAGTGTCCTTCCATTGGTATGCTTCAGTAGTCATGCTTTTTCTGTTTTATTTTTCTTTGAAAATCCCTAACTTTTGCCTGGACCGCCCTTTCGGGTTTTCAGTCCACCGGGAATATAATCCTTTTTTTTTTTTTTTTTGCCCCTAATTTTGCCTGGACCGCCCTTTCGGGTTTTCAGTCCACCGGGACGCTCTCTATTGCCTAAGTCGCCTTTTCAGGTTTTCGACTTAGCGAGCTTTGATTTTTTTGTATTTCCTTTTTTTTTATCATGACTGCATCTTGCTCAAAGCAGAAGTCCTCTTCATTGTGCTTAGCCATGTTTTTCTTCCGGAGTGTAACTGTTCTCGAGTCAGATGCTGATGTACGCTTCATCTACTCACGAGTTCAAAGAGAATGTGTTTGTTGTTCACACTTTTCAAAAGATGTAAAAAAAAAAGTTTTGTATTTTGAAATTTTTTGCTTTAAGTATTGCTATCAAACATAGAAGAAATTATGCAAATAAATGAGAGTTCCAAATGAATGGGCACAAGCTCAAATTTGATGAATTGAGTGGTGGCCTGCCAAGGGCATGGCTCCACGGATTTTTGAAAGTTTTGGAAAAATGGTAAATGTAATGGGAAGGGTACATTGAACACAAAAACCGCTATTCTCCCTAACAACTTTGAATGCCCCTGTTCCGAGTCTTTGATCTGCAGATGCTTCGAATCGGAGGTCTTTTGATAGCTAGATGCCCCAAGTGGATTATGTCTGACCGGATGCGGTTACTTTGTCTTTTGATCCTTAACTTTTGCATAGATCGCCCTTTTGGGTTTTCAATCTATCAGGATAATTTTTTTGTTCATGTCTCTAATTTTTGCCTGGACCGCCCTTTCGGGTTTTCAGTCCACCGAGACGCTCATTTTTGCCTAAGCCGCCTTTTCAGGTTTGCGACTTATCGAGCTTTTATGTTTAACAGAGTATTTCTTGACTGCACCGGCATTCATAGGAAGTGCAAGTTTGTCACCATCCATAGTTGTAAAAGTCCTTGCACATGAGCCTCCATGGTTAGGCGTCCACTTGCCCCTGGAGTCTAGTTGGAAATGTAGTACCTTTTTGGGCACAAAGTCTTCTTCTTGAAAGTCACGGGGACAAACCTTATTGTTGAAAGTTTGTTTCAACCTCTTGTGATTTTAAGTTCTTTCAAACTTGGATTTCAGCAGAACTCCTATTGTTGGGACTTCGACCTCCACGAGAAGCACGACCTTCATGTTGTATACTTGAGGGAAGGAGGGGGGATGCCCCTGTTGAAATGTGTATTGAAGCAGGATATCCGAGCAAAGAAAATGATAGCACCTCGAGCTAGTCTTTGTAAGCGATTGCCATCCTCTGAACTATCTTCATGATTTTTTGTAGCTTTGACGGCTTATGATGCCCCAGTATGCGAGAGATCTCATCGGGAGCCTCTTCACTTTCCTCTTCTTCGGCTTCGGATACAAGGAACTCAAAGTTGGTAGAGAGTACATGGTTATTGTGTTCAACGGGTTTATTAATGCATGATTTGATTATTGATTTTGACAAGCAAGTATAAGTTATGATTATGCAGATATTTGAGAATGATTAAAGAAAGATTTTTTGGTTTTTTGTATTACCATTTTCCAAGAAAAAGCACAAAATAAAAGCAAAGTCGGGATAAAAACGACCTTTTTATTAATGATGACAATTTCTTAAAGTAAAAAGCCCTACACCAGTTCACTTTCATCTCGGGCGGGACGAAAGGATGTTTTTTTTGAAAAGGTAGTAAACAAACAAACATATCACTAGAAACAAATCGAGTAGCAGAAGAAGACATAAACATCAACCCAATTGCAGTTACACACTCGGATTCAAATTCTTGAAAGGCAAGACATCATCGTCAATCAGTTTCTGGACTTCAATCTTCAAGGAGAAACAATGCTCAACGTCATGACCTTGTGCCCCTTGATGGAAGGCACAAAAGAGGTCAGGTCTCCACCTAGCCGGCAATTTCTTAGGTATCGGCGGAGGTGGTCTGGTCTGGACAAGGTTTCTTTCAAGCAACAAAGGAAGCAGCTCCGCATATTTCATAGGAATCGGATCATACTGCGGTGTTTTCTGAGCCTGATGAGGTGGATTTAATTGCGGATGAGCCTGTCATCGAGGATGACCTTTCACCATATTCACTTCTTGGTCTTTCTTTTTTGAACTGCCTGCGGGGACACTTTCATTGACCAATCGTCCTTCTCGGACCCCTTCTTCCAACTGTACACCCATACCAACCATCTCAGCAAAATTCTTGGGCGTACTTCCGACCATCTTCTCGTAGTAGAACTGATTGAGAGTTTTTAAGAAGAGCTTGCTAATCTCTTTCTCTTCTACACGCGGGATGACTTGGGCAGCGGTATCCCTCCATCGCTGGGCATACTCCTTGAATGTTTCCTTGTCTCCCTGAGTCATTGTCTGAAGATCGCTTCGGTCTGGAGCCATATCCACATTATAACTGTATTGTTCCACAAAAGCTTCACATAGATCACGAAAAGTTTGGATTTTTGTTTTGTCTAGATTCGTGTACCATTTTGAGGCGGGACTAGCCAAACTCTCTTGGAAGTAAAAAATTAGGACCTGATCGTCCCGAGCATATGCATACATCCTTCTTACATACATTTTCAGATGTTCCTCAGGGCAGGAGTTCCCTTTATACTTCTCAAAATCTGGAATCTTGAATTTGTGGGGTATTTGGACATTCGGCACCAAACAGAGATCATAAGCGGTCTTTCCAAATTTTTCTTTCCCAAGGAGAGCCCTCATTTCTCGATGCATATCATCATATTTTTCCCGCAAGTCATTCACTCTATCATCGGGCTCCATGTTCCCTGAATGGAAGATGGGTTCTTCATTTTGTGCGATGGTATGCATTACAGGTGCTGAGTAAGTCATGACAACTGGAGGAGCTCTTACAGGAAGCGGAGGAACATGAGCTGCATATTGATGAGTAGGCATCTGAGTTTCAGAAGCAATAGGGCGGAATACTTCACTGAGACAAATAGGGACACCCCAAGGACGACCTTCTGGCCTAGAATTTGGTGGAGTACTGACAGGTATCGTCCATTCAGGGACAATAGAGACAGTTGCTTCGGCCTGAGTGCTGATAGGAGGAGGAGGTGGTGGTTGATTATGTGCAGCCGTCAATGCTTTCATCAATTCAGTCATTTCATCCATCTTAGTTCGCATGGCTGCCACTTCCTCACGGAGCAATTGATTTTCTTGTTCGAGAAACTCCATCTTTTCCTCATGACTGTTCGAGTGTTGTAAATGCGAGTGGGTTTCAGACGAGGATGCCATGACTCTTTTGAGATGGATTGACCTTTAGCAGAAAAGACAAAGTGTGAGACTCATACTGGAAATTATGAATGAAAAATGATGCATGCCATGTTTATGCAAAAATAGACACATTTTTTTTTAAAGGACTTGTCAAAGTAATTGTAAACTTGATAAGGAACATTGTTTTATTTGAAAATTGTGAAGATGTTCCAATTGGTTCCCTTTTCAAAAGTAAGAACGAAACCAAGGGAAAAAAAAGTTCTTAACAAAAGCTAAAGCTTAGTTAAGATTTTTGAAGTTGTATTTCTTGGTGTTCCTTCTTACAAGGACCATATCTTTGATGTTTACAAAAACTTATCTAAGTCCTTCGATATTAGTGAGAGAAATTTTTTTTTTATGAATGAATGCATGATTATGCTACGCAAACGGTGAAAACATGGTGATGTTAGGTCCATAATGATGGAGCTTAAAGGTAACAACGCCATTTGGTAAGGACTATGGTTTCATTTGTACCTGTATCACGGGTTCTACCAAGTTCCCAAAGTCTTTAACCACTTTCAAATATTTATCAGGTGACGGGACTACTCCCATTCCAACAATATTCGTAGGAAAGTCTCGTTTGGGTGTAGTATCGCGTATCAACTAATTCAAGACTACTCTTGATTAGCCACCGCACTACGTCCTAAATGGCTAAGATGGGTTAATGGTAACTAAAGGTCCTCAACATCGACGCTCACTTGAAAATACAATGCCAACACGACTACTCATGCCGACATAAATTACTTCCAAGATCCCTCCATTGAGTGGGGTTATACCACATGAACCAAAACACGAGACTTGACTCTCGGAAAGGCACTTTGGTTATACCACCGTCCTATCTTATGTTTCCCTCAAGCCCGGGTGTAGGACTTATCTCACCACTCACGTTAAGAAAAAGAGGAAGAAGAAGGAAGAACATATATACAAGTATTTCCATCCTTTATTTTTGTTTTTGTTTTAAGCAAGTTATAGCACAAAGAATTAGATAAAGCCAAGTTAGGCTCAACCCTCTTAGGGGGTCCCCAGCGGAGTCGCCATTTCTGTCGCATCATTTTTCGGAGATCAAGGCTATTTTTTTTTTTTTTTTAAACACAAAGAGGAGCAGCAAAGTGCTACTACCTCAAAACGATATATAGATAGAGAAGAGAAATACAAAGAAAAGGAGGGGAACTAAGCCAAAACCTCCTAAACATGGGAAACCCTAAAGTTAGGCATCCCTTGTTTATCATGCAAAAAAAGACTAATAAGAAACTCAGGCAAGCAAAGCCAAATGGTGATCCCATGAAGGTCCAGCCCTATAGAAGCTAGTTTGTCTGCGCATCTATTACCCTCCCTGTAAACGTGAGTGACCAGAAAATTCATCTTATAAAGAAGGTGTTTGCAGTTTCTCCATCTGTTTCTAAAGCCACAAGGAATCATTGAATCCTTATTAAAAGCCATGACCACTAACGAAGAGTCTGTTTCAATCCATACATTCCTCCAACCTCGACTGAAAGCAATCTCAGTGGCCCTCATGATGGCAGATAACTCTGAATGGTAAGCACTTCCTCCACCTAGGTTTTCTGCAAAGCAAGAAAGAATATTGGCATTGGAGTCCCTGAAAATTCCACCACAAGAAGACGTGGTTGTGTTGGCTGCACCGTCAGTGTTGCATTTGATCCATCCTGAGTAAGGTGGGGACCAAATAACTTCCTTAATGCTAACAGGCTTAGGAGAGTGGATAATGACATTAAACTTCTTCAATGTAATCAAGTCCCTAACGGAAGAGTTTGAGGATTTGGAGGTGTTGTTTCCTGACATATTGACAGCTGAGATAATGTTGTTAATTGCTAACTTCCAGTTAGGTTTTGCATTATAAAATCTACATTGATTCCTTGAGTACCAAATTGTGCTGAAGATATTAACAATAGTGGCTTGAATCACTATTTTACACTGTGGAGACCACTGACGATCACAAATAGTCCAGATATCCTCAATAGATTGGAAATGAAGAGATGTGTCAAGAATAGAAGCAAACCAACACCATATCATGAAAGAAAACTTACATTCAAAGAAAAGATGAAAAGAGGATTCCACATTTGATAAGCAAAGTGAACACATGGAAGAGATGTTGCATCCTCTTTGCTGCAATTTTTCATCGGTTGGTACTTTGTCATGGATAACTCTCCAGGTTAGAAGGGACTTTGAAGGCGGTATATCTTTACCCCATATGTTCTTAGCCCAATGGAAAATGACTGAAGGTTGTTTTATGAATGCATATGAGTCTGCTAAACTCAAATCACCATGAGAGTTGTGTTTCCAAACTAGTCTGTCTTCTGTGGCTTCAATAGAGATGATGACTTGGAAGATAATAGGAAGAAGATTAGGGTGATGAGTAGCAATATCATGGGGAATACACCACTGACCATTACTTATATAATCTTTCACCAGAAGAGGGAAAGGTTGAATATCATTATTAGACAGCTGCAGCCTTTCTTGAATGGGCTCTCCACACCATGCATCTTTCCAGAAATTGATGATACCTCCATCACCAACAAGCCAGTAAGAATTCTCAATGACTTTTGAAAATTCTGATTTTATGCCAGACCAGAGGGAAGAAAAGATGTGGTACTTGATAATGTTGTTACCTCTAATAGCCCTGCGCTTCAATATTTTTGCCCAATCTTCTGTGGATTGCAACATGTCCCAGCAAAGCTTTAGGTTAAAAGCTTCATTTAACGAAATGAGAGATCTCAATCCCAAACCACCTTCCAAGTAAGGTTTGGAGATCAAGGCTATTTGATTAGCTTTTGACTCACTAATTTCTTCCACGACTGAACATTTAATTTTTTAAGAAAAGGGGAAAAAAGTTCAAACTACCCCTATTTGAAAAGATTTAGGGTTCGGGGGTTAGTTACACAAAGGGAAGGTATTAGCACCCTTTATGTCCGTAGTACTCTACGAGAACCTCTTGGTTTTATTTAATTCAATGTGCTATAACTTGCTTGCTTATTTTGAAAAGAAGGAATTAATGTGATGAAAAGGAAAATAAAGTGAGACCTAATTTATCTACATATTTTATTGTTTGAAAGGACGAGTGTCCTCTGCCTACGTACCCGTGAAGGATCAAAACCTCGTAGTTCGGGGTAGAAATTGACGTTTGATTGGTTTGGTGTTTTTTATTAGTTTCGAAAAAGGTTTTAAAAGGAAAAGCCAAGTGGCAAATAAGAATTGATTTGTGTTTTTTATTAAAAGAAAGATGACTCAAAGTATAGTTAAATTGATTGATATTTGATTAAGAAAATAAAATAAAAAGGACGATCACTTGATTTAGGATCAAGGTTTATTATAAAAAAATATTTTTTGTGATTTTTTGGTTATTTGCATGTTTTTGAATAATTGCTAAACTAACGGAGCAAGAAAATAAAACGTAATAACCTAAGCAGAAAAGTAGAGCATACAACCCACACACGCACACATGCACCTAAACTATTACAAAAAAACCTATTTACATTCTAAGGTCTGCAGAAAATAAATGACAAGAAAAGTAAATAAATTATTTACATCAAGGCCTAATTTACATTCTAACATCCTTGCTATAAAATAAAATAAATGACATAAATATGCATGAGAGAACATAAGATAATAATTACAATGCTAAAAGATAAAATTAAAATGTATGCAAGACTTGAAAGAAATAAAAATTGGGTTCAATCACAAGGAGGTGCAGTAGCATTATGGGTTGTGCAGAATAGTAAGAAAAGGAAACTGGGCTCAGAGGCGCGCGTTGGGCCTCACGGGTTGGGGAATTGGGCTTAAACCGGTTCGGTTCAAGCCTGGTTCGATTGAGGAGAACCGAACCGGTTTGACATGTATATATAGGCTATGGACCGGTTTTTTCTTTCATTTTACAAATCCACTCTCTCTCTTCCTCAAAATTCTCTCTTCTCTCTCATGCTTCTTCATCTTCTCCGATGAGAGAAAGAAGAACACCGGCGGCGGTTTCGGTTCCGGCACGGCGGTCAGACGGCCCAGATGGGCGGCGCCACCGTGCCGGAACTTAAAAAATTTCACTTTTTAAAACCGGTTCTTCTTCCGTTTCTCGTATTTACCCTCAAAAATCCCACAACAGTTGTATTTCAGCCTAGATCTAAGAAAAAGAAAAAATACTACCTTTGGTTCGTTCTTTTTGGTTCACTGACTGTTGTATGATGCTGATGTGACACAGCCGGTACTCCTTTGGTTCTGGATCGGCGCAATCTGATCTGCGTTGGGAACGGTTACAGTTCTCTGCTCCTCTTGGTGATGTGCGATTTCTGGCTTCTCCTCTCCTTTTCTGGTGTTGTGCGATTCTGCTGTGTGGCTTATGTGCGTTCTGCCGTGTGGCTTATGTGCGTTCTGCCGTGTCCTTCCTGTGTTCTGCAGGTTATGTATTTATAGTGCTGGGCTGATGTTAGGGTTTGTTGAGGAAAAGCACAAAAACTGTGCTTTTGGATTGAGATGAAAGCAAAACGCGGATTGAATGTTACTGGATTGCTGCAGATGAGGCTGTGAACTGGAATGGATGAACGTGACAGACTGTTTTCTGAATTTGGACCATTTTGTTGGACTTATCATTGGACAAAAATAATAAAATGAAATAAAACAAGATAAAGACTAACAATGACAATAAAAATAATAACTAATAATAAAAATAAAAATAAAAAATTAAAACCAAAATTAAAGTTGATTTAAAAATTAAATAAAAGATGGAAATTAAAAATAAAGATAGAGTGAAGAGGGCCCGACTCGTAACAAAAAATGAGGTATTTTAAAATACCTTTTTATTGAAAAGTCAGGGACTGATCGGGGTCAAAAGGCGTATGAATGTGGACCTTAGGTCAAAAACTGTAACACCCCATTCCCAAATATACTTTATTTAAATAAATAAACACACATCAGAGTCATAAAATCCACATGGGCATGTCACACTTCATTTTCAGTTTTCTGAAATAGAATATAAAAATCTATTTATAAAATATCCAAGAAATCTTCGTTTAATATGCAACGGAATATTATTATTGAAACGTCAACAACCAATTAAAACTCCGAACAATATCTTGGCATAAAAGCCTCGACCGAATAATTCATCAATCATAGGGCTACAACAACATTAACCAAAATTCGATACATAGAATGAAATAAAACAATGAAAATCCCATCCCACGTATCAGAGCCCTAGACACTTGAGCCACCACCTACTACTCAGGATCACCTGCAAGTTACCCATAGGAAGGGCAACGTTTTCAAGCAGAAGGGGTGAGATTCTCAATCAATAAGTATAATATATAAAAACATCAATTGAAAATCTAACACCTTACAATATCAGAGATTATTCAATAAGCATAGTTATTTATAATCAACAACAGTCACTCACAACAGAAACCAATCAACAAAACACAACTCATGTTATGACACGACATCCCCATCTAATACTCCTCAATAATGCAAATATGCATGTGGTACCATAATTCAGGGCCATGACCCACACCGCTGTCGAATGGTTAAAGCATTCTCAGCAGGACCTAAGTCCTCACCGCTCCGCACCGCTTTGAACAACTAGTGTTCCACCGCTTTGAACGACAAGGCGTTCCAGAGCCGAAGCTCTCCCACTTGATGATTATGCAACTACCCAACCAGTGTATATCTACATACAACTCTACTATTACATATGTATTTATATGACTCACCACTCCTCTTAATGCAACGTTTTCATTCATCTAGTTCACACTTTTCAACATCTCCGCAAGTTATATAAATCAATCAAATCATTATCATTATGTTTACATAGGATTAGAAACTTAACAAGGGTTATACAAGCTAAGAAACACACAAGGAATACTAAAAGAGGTCCCCTAGCTTACGAGCAAGGTTCAGAAAAAGGCTGACTAAGGTTCACTTCGCTTAAGCGACGACTAGTTCGCTTAAGCGACCAACTTACAGTAAGTTCTGGGCTCAGTTCGCTTACGGGTCGCTCACGGTTCGCTTGAGCGAAATTTGGACAGAATCAAAATGGTTTTTCGCTCACAGGGTCGCTTACTATTCGCTTAAGCGAATTCTTGGCAGAACCAAACTTAATTTTCGCTTACCAGTTCGCTCACGGTTCGCTTAAGCGAACGGGTAGAATCGCATTCTGGGCAGCTTGCTTGAATGCTCGCTTAAGCGACGGGTGCTTCGCTTAAGCGACCATTCGTCTGGGCAGTGCAAAACCTACGGTTTCAGACTCCTTCTCACTCCAAAAACCCCATTTTAATTCCCTGATCACCCAAAATGTTTTCCAACAGATGTTTATAGGTCCTATATACAACTAGGCATAATAAAGAAACACAATTCAACCATCAACAGCAACAGTTACAAAATCATTCTACTATCATACAAATATTCATCAATTCATATAATTCATCAAAATTTCAATCAATTAATGGATTACAGCAACAACATGGATTAAGCTTTCATTCTTAACATCAAATTCCGAGAAAACTAACATCATCTTTACTCATTCCATCAGAATCATCATCAAACCCTAATTTTCATATTATTTCCAAAACCATTCAATTAGGTCAATTTCAGAATTATAGATTATGATTATTGAGAGATAGTCTCACCCTTACCTTAGATTGTAAGAAGAATTAACACGGCAATCGGCTCCTAAGTTTTCCCCTTGTTCTTGGTTTTCTCTTGCTTTCTCTGGTTCTTCTCTCCAACCAAAATGTTTTCACGTACTATTGTTTTTCCCTATCTTTCTTTCCTTATTCTCTCAAAGTGTAACCTCCTTTATTTCATTAAACCCCTCCTAATAACCATTAATTTCTAATTAATCCCTATCCTCCTAAAATAAGCCATTTTCTCTTATTATTCTATTTATATTAAATAAATTATATAAATAAATTCCACACACCACATAAATCATATATAATACTTTTAAAACAACACACATAAGACCTTAAATAATTCTAAAATAAATAAAATACTACTAGGGCGTTACAACTCTCCCCAACTTAGAGGATTTCGTCCTCGAAATCTTACCTCGAACGAACAACTCCGGATACGATACTTGCATCTTACTCTCCAACTCCCAAGTCAAACTTTCACCAGATGCTCCACCCCAAACAACCCTTACAAGAGGTATCTCTTTACCTCTCAAAGACTTCACCTTTCGATCATCAATCCTCAAAGGTAATGTCTCCACCGTAAGGTTATCTCTAACTTGTACATCATCTCTTGGAATAACATGCGAAGGATCAGGTACATACTTCCGCAACTGTGACACATGAAACACGTCATGCAAATTCGAAAGATGAGGTGGTAATCCAACTCTATACGCCACAGTTCCCACTCTCTCAGATATCTGATATGGTCCAATAAACTTTGGAGTCAACTTCTTAGATTTTAATGCACGACCTACACCTGTCATAGGAGTGACCCTCAAGAACACATGATCTCCCTCTTGAAACTCAAGGTCCTTCCTACGCTTGTCATGATAGCTCTTCTGTCGACTCTGCGACGCTTTCATATGCTCTCTTATCAACTTAACCTTTTCTGTAGTTTGTTGAACTATGTCTGGTCCCAACATCACACTTTCTCCCGACTCAAACCAACACAGAGGACTCCTGCATCTTCGACCATACAATGCTTCAAATGGTGCCATACCAATACTCGAATGGTAACTATTGTTGTAAGTAAATTCTATCAACGATAAATGACTATCCCAAGCTCCACCTTGCTCAAGTACACATACCCTTAAAAGATCTTCTAAGGATTGTATCGTCCTCTCTGACTGTCCATCTGTCTGGGGATGATAAGCCGAACTCAGCCTCAACTTCGAACCCAAAGCATCTTGTAAACTCTTCCAGAATCTAGATGTGAATCTCGGATCCCTATCTGGTACAATACTCGACGGAACACCATGCAGTTTCACAATGTCCCGGATGTAAATCTCCGCCAACTGCGCCACCGGAAAACTGATATTTATCGGAATAAAGTGCGCCGACTTCGTCAATCTATCGACTATAACCCATATAGAATCATGTCCTCTCGGAGTGTTTGGTAAACTCGTCACGAAATCCATAGAAATACTATCCCATTTCCACTCCGGTACATCCAATGGTGTCAACAACCCTGCAGGCCTCTGATGTTCAACCTTTGACTTCTGACAAGTCAAACACGCATATACAAACTGAGCAACATCACGCTTCAAACCAACCCACCAAAACAGCTTTTTCAAGTCGTGGTACATCTTCGTAGCTCCCGGATGGATACTCAAGCTACTCTTGTGACTTTCTTCCAACATCAATCTTTTCATCTCATCGTTGTCAGGAATGCAAATTCTGCCTCTGAACCTCAACACACCTTGTTCATCAACTTTGAAATCACTATCTTCAGTCTGATTACTATCAACCATCAAATCCACAAACTTGACATCAACCTGTTGTGCTTCTCTGATACTATTCAAGAATTCACTATTGATTTTCAACATGCCCAACTGCACACTCTGGGGTAACAATTCACAAACAAGGCTTAAATCTCTAAACTGCTCAAGTAACTCAAATTCCTTCACCATCATGGCCGACATGTGTAACGTCTTTCTACTCAAGGCATCTGCAACTACATTGGCTTTACCCGGATGATAGTTCAACCCAAAATCATAATCCTTCAATAACTCTAACCATCTCCTCTGTCTCATGTTCAACTCCTTCTGGTCAAATAAATATTTCAAGCTCTTATGGTCACTGAACACTTCGAACCTGGAACCATACAAGTAGTGCCTCCAAATCTTTAAAACAAAAACCACCGCGGCCAACTCTAAATCGTGAGTAGGATAATTCTTTTCATGTACCCTCAGCTGTCTAGAAGCATACGCCACTACCTTACCGTCTTGCATCAAAACACCTCCTAGACCCAGCTTAGACGCGTCACAGTAGACAACAAACGGTTCATCCGACTTAGGCAAAATTAAAACAGGCGCGGTTGTCAACTTCCTTTTCAACTCATTAAAGCTATTTTCACATTGAGCATCCCATACAAACGACTTACCCTTACAGGTTAACTGAGTCAACGGCAAAGCTAATTTTGAGAATCCCTCAATAAACCTGCGGTAATAACCAGCCAAACCCAAGAAACTTCTGATCTCGGTCACCGACTTCGGAGTCTCCCATTGCGACACTGCCTCAACCTTTGAAGGATCCACTGCAATACCACTTCCAGAAATAATATGGCCAAGAAAACTTACTTCACTTAACCAGAATTCACACTTCGACAATTTGGCATACAACTTCTTCTCTTTCAATACTTGCAACACAATTCTCAGATGTTCTGCATGCTCTTCCTCGGTTCTCGAATAGATCAAAATGTCATCAATAAACACAACCACAAATTTATCTAGATAAGCATGAAAAATTCTATTCATATACTCCATAAACACCCCAGGCGCATTAGTAACACCGAAAGGCATCACCTTATATTCGTAATGACCATATCGTGTCCTAAAGGCAGTCTTCTGCATGTCTTCATCTTTTACCTTGATCTGATGGTAACCTGACCTCAAGTCAATTTTCCTAAAAATCTTGGCACCCACCAACTGATCCATCAGGTCGTCAATTCTCGGAAGAGGATATCTGTTCTTTATCGTAACTTTATTCAACTGACGGTAGTCGATACACAACCTCATACTACCATCCTTCTTCTTTACCAACAACACAGGCGCTCCCCACGGTGAAACACTTGGTCTTACAAACTTCTTGTCGAGTAAATCCTCCAACTGTTTCTTCAACTCAGCAAGTTCGGATGCCGACATACGATAAGGTGCCATAGACACCGGCTTCGTTCCTGGTACTAGATCAATGGAGAACTCAACCTCCCTCTCTGGTGGTACATCTGGAATCTCATCCGGAAAAACTTCAGGAAACTCATTCACTACAGGTAACCTGTCGATCACAGCTCGGTTTTCTAACGACAAACATGCCATTAGGGAATACATCAGAATCCCATCTCGTTCTAGCTGCTTCATCTCCTTTGTAGATAAAATCTCAACTCCACTCTCTTCTTCGGCAGAAGAAAAATGCACAGTCTTGTTAAAGCAGTTGATATGAACTCGGTTATATTCTAACCAATTCATCCCAAATATAACATCCATCCCCGTCAGTGGTAAGCAAACTAAGTCTACTTCAAAATCCCTACCAAACATAGATATAGGACATCTCAAACAAACAAGAGAAGTAGTCACTGAACCCTTAGCTGGAGTTTCAACGACCATTTCTCCTTTCATATCAGACACAATCAAACCCAGTTTATAAGCACACTCTAAAGCAATGAAACAATGCGTAGCACCAGTGTCTATAATAGCAATTAAAGGGATACTATTAAAGAAACAAGTACCTCTGATAAGTCTATCTTCATTCGCGGTTTGCGTACCAGCCAAGGCAAACACTTTCCCACCGGTCCTAACCTTCTTCGGTTGAGTGCACTGAGAACTGATGTGACCCTCCTCATTGCAGTTGTAGCATACAATATCACCACGTTTACAATCAGCTAACACATGACCCTTCTGTCCACACCTGAAGCACTTCTTCTCATCTTTAGTACAAACATTACTTTTGTGGCCTTTCTCGCCACACTTAAAGCAAACTATCTCCGCAGGAGTGTCTCTTCCCCTGGGTCTTCTTTCATCATTCAGTCGTTGCTTTCCCTTACCAGCAGGAGCACTATAAGGCTTAGGACGACTCTGTTGTCCCTTGCCCCTCCGTTCACTCATCACCTTGTAATGAGCCTTTGAATCTTCCTCATAGATTCTGCAGCTACTTATCAACTCAGAAAGAGTTCTGATCTTCTGATAACCAATGGCCCTCTTGATGTCAGCTCTCAACCCATTCTCAAACTTAATACACTTGGAGAATTCAGCCGTCTCCGCAGTATAGTGAGGATAAAACTTGGCCAGCTCCGTGAACTTAGCAGCATATTCCGTGACAGACATGTCACCTTGTTTCAACTCTAGGAACTCAATTTCCTTCTTGCCACGGACATCTTCCGGAAAATACCGATTCAGGAATTCTCTCCTGAACACAGCCCAGGTTACTACTGCACCATCCTGCTCAAGCACAGGTAACAGACTTACCCACCAATCATCAGCCTCTTCCGCTAGCATGTGCGTCCCGAACCGCACCTTTTGAATTTCAGAGCATTGCATGACCCTGAAGATCCTCTCCACTTCCTTCAGCCAAGTCTGAGCACCATCTGGATCATACCTCCCCTTGAATGTCGGTGGATGATTCCTCAAGAAGGTCTCCAGCATTCTCACCTCTCCGTTACCAGCAGCGGGTTGTTGTCCTACAGCTTGAGCAACAGCCTCAAGTGCAGCAGCGATAGCAGCATCATTACGACCAGCCATTTCTAAAGTCTACATAAGAAGTAACAATTCAGAACATAACAAAACAGCATTAGAGTTAACACTCTATCCTAGGTGGCTCAACACGACTCTACTACACGGTCGGACGGACCAACCTGCTCTGATACCAATTGTAACACCCCATTCCCAAATATACTTTATTTAAATAAATAAACACACATCAGAGTCATAAAATCCACATGGGCATGTCACACTTCATTTTCAGTTTTCTGAAATAGAATATAAAAATCTATTTATAAAATATCCAAGAAATCGTCGTTTAATATGCAACGGAATATTATTATTGAAACGTCAACAACCAATTAAAACTCCGAACAATATCTTGGCATAAAAGCCTCGACCAGAATAATTCATCAATCATAGGGCTACAACAACATTAACCAAAATTCGATACATAGAATGAAATAAAACAATGAAAATCCCATCCCACGTATCAGAGCCCTAGACACTTGAGCCACCACCTACTACTCAGGATCACCTGCAAGTTACCCATAGGAAGGGCAACGTTTTCAAGCAGAAGGGGTGAGATTCTCAATCAATAAGTATAATATATAAAAACATCAATTGAAAATCTAACACCTTACAATATCAGAGATTATTCAATAAGCATAGTTATTTATAATCAACAACAGTCACTCACAACAGAAACCAATCAACAAAACACAACTCATGTTATGACACGACATCCCCATCTAATACTCCTCAATAATGCAAATATGCATGTGGTACCATAATTCAGGGCCATGACCCACACCGCTGTCGAATGGTTAAAGCATTCTCAGCAGGACCTAAGTCCTCACCGCTTTGAACAACTAGTGTTCCACCGCTTTGAACGACAAGGCGTTCCAGAGCCGAAGCTCTCCCACTTGATGATTATGCAACTACCCAACCAGTGTATATCTACATACAACTCTACTATTACATATGTATTTATATGACTCACCACTCCTCTTAATGCAACGTTTTCATTCATCTAGTTCACACTTTTCAACATCTCCGCAAGTTATATAAATCAATCAAATCATTATCATTATGTTTACATAGGATTAGAAACTTAACAAGGGTTATACAAGCTAAGAAACACACAAGGAATACTAAAAGAGGTCCCCTAGCTTACGAGCAAGGTTCAGAAAAAGGCTGACTAAGGTTCACTTCGCTTAAGCGACGACTAGTTCGCTTAAGCGACCAACTTACAGTAAGTTCTGGGCTCAGTTCGCTTACGGGTCGCTCACGGTTCGCTTGAGCGAAATTTGGACAGAATCAAAATGGTTTTTCGCTCACAGGGTCGCTTACTATTCGCTTAAGCGAATTCTTGGCAGAACCAAACTTAATTTTCGCTTACCAGTTCGCTCACGGTTCGCTTAAGCGAACGGGTAGAATCGCATTCTGGGCAGCTTGCTTGAATGCTCGCTTAAGCGACGGGTGCTTCGCTTAAGCGACCATTCGTCTGGGCAGTGCAAAACCTACGGTTTCAGACTCCTTCTCACTCCAAAAACCCCATTTTAATTCCCTGATCACCCAAAATGTTTTCCAACAGATGTTTATAGGTCCTATATACAACTAGGCATAATAAAGAAACACAATTCAACCATCAACAGCAACAGTTACAAAATCATTCTACTATCATACAAATATTCATCAATTCATATAATTCATCAAAATTTCAATCAATTAATGGATTACAGCAACAACATGGATTAAGCTTTCATTCTTAACATCAAATTCCGAGAAAACTAACATCATCTTTACTCATTCCATCAGAATCATCATCAAACCCTAATTTTCATATTATTTCCAAAACCATTCAATTAGGTCAATTTCAGAATTATAGATTATGATTATTGAGAGATAGTCTCACCCTTACCTTAGATTGTAAGAAGAATTAACACGGCAATCGGCTCCTAAGTTTTCCCCTTGTTCTTGGTTTTCTCTTGCTTTCTCTGGTTCTTCTCTCCAACCAAAATGTTTTCACGTACTATTGTTTTTCCCTATCTTTCTTTCCTTATTCTCTCAAAGTGTAACCTCCTTTATTTCATTAAACCCCTCCTAATAACCATTAATTTCTAATTAATCCCTATCCTCCTAAAATAAGCCATTTTCTCTTATTATTCTATTTATATTAAATAAATTATATAAATAAATTCCACACACCACATAAATCATATATAATACTTTTAAAACAACACACATAAGACCTTAAATAATTCTAAAATAAATAAAATACTACTAGGGCGTTACAAAAACAATCTCCTTGCCACGCAAACGCTTCAACTCGCGATCCTCAATCCTAACCGGCCAAGTCTCAACCGTCAAATTATCTCTTATCTCCAACTCATCCACTTGAATCATTTGAGACGCATCATGCACATACTTCCTCAACTAAGACACATGAAACACATCATGAAGATTCGACAAAGACGGTGGTAACGCAATCCGATACGCTACAACCCCAACCTTCTCGATGACATCAAACGGCCCAACAAAACGAGGAGTCAACTTCCTACACTTCAAAGCACGACCAACAATGGTCACAGGGTTCACCCTCAAAAACACGTGGTCACCAAGTTGAAACTCAATATCCTTTCTCCTCTGTCTACTCTGAGATGCCTTCATCTTTTCCTGAATCATCTTAACCTTTTCTGTAGTCTCTTGCACAACTTTCGGTCCTAACAAAACACCCTCTCCTGACTCAAACCAACACAACGGTGTTCTACACCTCCTGCCATACAAAGCTTCAAACGGTGCCATTCCGATACTAGAATGAAAAATGTTGTTGTAGGTAAACTCAACCAACGGTAAACACTTATCCCAACCAACACCTTGCTCCAAAACGCAAGCCTTTAACAAGTCCTCCAAACTCTGAATAGTCCTATCTGTTTGCCCATCGGTCTGAGGATGGTAAGCGGTACTCAATCTCAACTTAGTTACCAAAGGAGCTTGCAAACTCTCCCAAAACTTGGAAGTAACCCTCGGATCCCGATCCGACACAATACTAGAAGGAATACCATGCAATCTAACAATCTGCTCAATGTAGATCTCAGCCAACTTCGCTACCGACATACCAGTCTTGATAGGAACAAAATGCGCTGACTTCGTCAACCGATCAACAATCACCCAAATCGAATCGAAACCCTTACTAGTCTTAGGCAACGCTCCAACAAAATCCATAGAAATGCTATCCCACTTCCACTCTGGCACAAACAACGGTTGCATCAAACCCGACGGTCTCTGATGATCAATCTTCGATTTTTGACAAACCAAACAAGCATAAACAAACTCAGCGATCTCCTTCTTCATTCCAGGCCACCAAAACAACCTTTTCAAATCTTGATACATCTTAGTTGCTCCTGGATGAATACTCAAACTACTTCTATGACCTTCATCCAAAATCTGCCTCTTAAGCTCAAGAACATCTGGTACACAAACTCGATCACGAAACATCAAGACATTAATCTCATCCAATCTAAAGTCTCCACCTTTACCTTGATTAACCAACGTCACTCGGTCCACGAGTTCCAAATCTTCCTTCTTACCGTTCTTGATCTCTTCCAAAATATTGCTTGTCAACTTCATCATACCCAACCTCACACCATCCGGTGTCAACTCACTAACCAAACTCAAATCTCGAAACTGCTCCATCAAAGCCAACTCTTTAATCATCAAAGCAGACATATGCAAAGTTTTTGTACTCAGAGCATCAGCAACAACATTAGCCTTCCCGGGATGATAACTCAACTGAAAATCAAAATCCTTAAGATATTCCAACCATCTTCTCTGCCTCATATTCAACTCTTTCTGATCAAACAAGTACTTCAAACTCTTGTGGTCACTGAACACCTCAAACTTAGAACCATACAGGTAATGTCTTCAGATCTTCAATGTATACACAACGGCTGCCAATTCCAAATCATGAGTCGGATAATTCTTCTCGTGCACTTTCAACTGCCTCGAAGCATAAGCTAGAACCTGACGATTCTGCATAAGCACACCACCAAGACCCATCTTAGAAGCATCACAATACACCACAAACGATTCCTTCGGATTCGGCAAAATCAACACTGGAGCTGAAGTCAACCTCTTCTTCAACTCTTGGAAACTCTTCTCACACTTAGCATCCCAAACATAAACTTGTCATTTCCGAGTCAACTGCGTCAATGGCAACGCCAACTTAGAGAATCCCTCAATGAACCTCCGATAGTAACCTGCCAAACCAAGAAAGCTTCTAACCTCAAAAACAGACTTAGGAGATTCCCACCGTAACACTGCATCAACCTTAGAAGGATCCACGTAAATACCACCCTTAGAAATCACATGACCAAGGAAACTCACTTCCTTCAACCAAAACTCGCACTTAGACAACTTTCCAGACAACCGATTCTCTTCAAAGAAGCAAACATCATGAACACATAAGCTTCGCTATCTAAAGATCTCTTCAGTTGCTCCGCGGTCAAGGACTTCCTATCTAACTCTTCTACCGGCTTAGAAAAAGTCACACTCTTAGTCAAACAATTAATGCTAACCCCAAAAGCTGACAACCAACCCATACCAAAAATAACATCCATATGCTTCAACGGAAGACACACAAGATCCAACTGAAAATCAACATGAACCTTAACACAAAGCACAACCAAAAGAGCCTCCGCAACCAAAGATACGTTCCCTTGCCAGACTAACACAAACCACTAACCGATAAGAAAACAGCACAACAAAGCAAATGCCGAAGGTACTATGCTACCATTTGCACACGACAGGGAAATACAACAAGCATTAGTCCAGACAAGACTGACCACCGCTCTGATACCAACTTGTAACACCCTACTTCTATTAAAGCAATTAAACATGCGAATAATACATTTATTCAAGAAATAGAGGCTACGCCACATTCAAAATTCAAAAACCAATAAACATGTATATAAACCTCAACAGTCGCAGCGGAATATAAACCAGAGTAAATCCAAGTATACATGTTATGAATCAATAAATTACATCAACATAGATACATCTCAAAAATCCCAACAAACGGGTAATCTCCAAACATCACAAAATCCAAAGTAAAAGATAATCTAGACCGACACAACAAAGCCTGGATTAGAGCCGACTAAACATCTAAACACCGATATCGGAGAAAGCTCTCGATATCCACCAAGCACAAGAACTCACCAAGCAACTAAACCTGCACAACGTCTACCCATCCATACAGATAGGCAGGCGGTCCATAACAGATCCACTAGGGGTAAGTATTACATTATCATAATCCAAATAACAGTTAACATAGATATTTCAATTTAAACATCATGCACTTGATCAATAATAATTACACATTAATACTTACATCACACCCCGATATCTCACATCAATATTCATCAATCATATGAACAATTATCAATTTACAATTATTCATTCACAATCACCAATCACATTTATCATGAATAATCACCGATCATATACATCATGAACAATCACCAATCATATACATCATGAACAATCATCAATCATAAGCCATGCACAATCATTAATCATATTTCATGGACAATCATCAATCACATGTGTCAAACATCAATCACAATCATTATCAATAATCATTCATCTCATTTCATCACCAATCACATATTTCAAATAAGACTCATGTTATGATATGCACTTATTGACACATAAATGCATGTGGTACCAAATCTCCAAAAGGTCGTCACCTCCGATGGACAAGTCAACATCGCATGTAAGGGGTCACTCCTTACATAATCTCCGAAGTAAAAGAGCCGGACTATTTTACAACAACTCGACTATGATGCATGGACATGTATAAGAACTCGATAATGCGACAACAATCACAAATTTCTCCACAATATATAGGACAACACCCAATTATATTGTTCATCTCCACATCATTTGCATTATCAAGAAAACATGCCCACACACAATTAAATCATAGTATTCACCATCACACATCAACATGATTATCAATAATCAACAATGTCATTCAACATCAACTATATCATATAGTTTCACCATTCCAAACAATTCTCATATTCCAAGTAAGAGGACATACAACATCTCATGACAAATATCATATCCAACACAATCATTCATAATCAACTATCACATATAGTTTCACCATTCAAGCATTCCTTACATTCTAAGTAAGATAACATACAACATCTCATGATAAACATCATATCCAATACAATCATTCATTCATACAACTTCACTTAGCCATATAAGAATAGTCACCACAATTCGTAAGACAATTAGTTCAAGAAACATTTCCGACCAAAGACCATGTCAAGTGGCAAACGGCCAACATTGACAATTCCCAAGACAAAACAACATAGACAAGTTGAGAGTTCTCAAACAACCTTAACCAATCATGTATTCATGAATTTAAGTTGCCTCCGGACCATTAAACATTGATCCATGAACAACTTAAGTTCGTATGAAAAACCCCATTTCACAACTTTTCACATTCCCACCCGAAATATAACCTTTTACATGATTAGAACAAATGAACTAAAACCAAATAAATAAACTCTAGGACCTTAACCGTGTATATACACAAATCACATATGTGTGCAGTAGTGTATACATCAACGTTTCATAGGCCAACTCACTTAAATTCAAGTTTTGCAAAGATCATATCATAAATGTTTCATTAAAGTCAAGAAAACACAAGGGCTCACTAAGCCCTTAATACAAAGCTATTTCTTCCATAAAAACATCCCTAGATGATTAGCGTAAAGTCCCTACACTTAGGAAGAAGTTTGGAACCAATTGGAGCGAAGAAAATTGCATTTTTGAGGTTTTTGGTCAAACAGCATCATGGCACGTTGGCCCCGAATCGTGGCACGATTGTGGTTTGACAGACAACATCAGATTTCAACTTCTACGTTTTCGCGCATAAAAATCAAACCGTTAATCCATTTTCGCCTACATGCTCCTAACACTTAGAACTATCATAATGCCCAGAAAAATCCCAATTTCAACAACCTCAAATTCATTTTACAAGCCTCACACAAACAATCATTTTCCAAAACGGTTAACAAATGAATTTTCAAACGAAACTCCCGTTTTCTTACAAAACGACTCGACTAACGTAACCATAACATAAAAACAGAAATTCCATCAAGTTTAACTCATCCAACCACATAGACAACTCAGTCAACAACTTTGTATATCAAATTTCACTTTGGGTTCTTCACTTGAACATCTAGCACAACTTCACCAATACAAACAATTTATTTCATAAAATGGAATACTTATGATATCATTCAATAACAACAACATATCTACTTCAACAACACTTCATTTAGACATGAATTCAACCATAATTCAACAACACAATATCCCAATCCAACAATTGAGCAAAACACATAATTATTCATTTTCACCAAACCAACAACAACAACTTATTTCACAACAACAAAATTATGAATCATGCATACCCAAGCCATGAATTAGCATCCATAACATCACTTAACAACAACAACATCTATTGATCATGAAACATATCACAATTCCTCAACAACCATGCATAATTCACCAATTGAGCATAATTTACAAACTACCCATTTTCATACATCATGAACTTGCAATTTCATCATCAACCATTCATTTAACATCAAATTAACATATCCAAAGATATCTCTACAACATAAGCACGAATTTCAAAGATTGGGTTCATGATAATCACTTATTCTCATAATCAATTATGCATAGAATCAAGAGAAAAAAGAATTAACCAAATGATTATGATAAAGACTAACCCCCTTACCTTAGATAAAGATTAATCCCAACTTAGGCTTCACTTTAGCTCCTAAGCTCACTCAATCTTGATTCCTCAAGCTCTTCTCTCCAAAACCCTTTTTTCTTCTCTTCACCTCTTTCTCTCTCTACCTCTCTCTAGAAATATTTTGTGAAATGAATGAATTGATTCTTCTCAGACAACCCTAGTGTTATCTCCACTAATGGGCTCAACTTAGTTTCTAGTGGGCTTAACCCATTTCTATCCAAACCAAAATATTTCTACACTTCAAACGATATTTTAATTAAGAACGGTAAAATGTCACTAACGGTAAAATCTCGACTTTCTCTAGTAACTTAATGAAATAACCATTCACACTAATTACTAAAAGCAATTCCCACTAAAAATTATAATTTTACCCATCCTCACAAAATTACCAAAATACCCTTATAATATGAAAACCCATGAAAATGCACCCAATGATGATTAATCACACATAAACATATAAAACACATAATAAAATAAATAAAATAAATCTAGCTAAAAAAATCGGGTTGTTACACCTAACACACGCTTCATAGAACGATGCCATGCGAGGTAGTTAGAACCATCAAGAAGAGGAGTAACAAGAATGGAGTTAGGACCTTTGCTTGGATGAACGTAATAAGGAGAAGTGGTGTCTAGTTGATGAGCAACGGGTGCTTGACGAGGAGGCATGGTGAAAGAGAAGCAAGAACAATAAAAATGGTGAAAACAGAGTATGAATGATGAACGTAATCACAGTACGTGAAAAAGGAGAAAGAGGAAAAATGAAGAATCTCAAAAGGAAATTGAGATCGAAACGAGAAGAAACGAAGAATAATCAATGTGATTCTTGCAAAATATCAACGAGAACGAAGAAGATGAAAAAGCTTGAGCTTGAGCATCAATGGCGGAAGCTTGTAACTGAATCGTAACAAACTCCTCTCAATAAGAGAGAGAGTAAATCTGTGTGTCTTCCATAGATAGCTTGCAGCACAAGAAAGCCACTTAAAGGGCATTTTGGTCCTTTTCGGTACTTCTTCTTTGTTTCAGTTTTAGTTAGTTATTCCTTCTTTGTAACTACTATATATAGCTGCTTGTATTGAACCTTCAATCAAATGAGAAACATTCACTTTTGTTCATTTGATAATATGGTATCAGAGCCTCTTCACGATTCTTTGAGCCCCTGTTATCAGGTTTCTGTTATCGGGCCACCCGTCATTTATGTTCACGCTTCAGATGTGCAATCATGAGCGTGAGAGGGTATGTTAAGAGTCCGACATCAGTTAGGAGTTGACCTGACAATTTGTTTATAAATGGGGGCAATCCTCACCTCACTAGCCGGTTTTCTGGGGTTGTGTTAGGCCCAACCACGATTTCTAATAAAAAAATTTCTCTCCGTAAAACGAAGTCAATGCTAAATCTATTTTTTTCTACAATCAATACAGTTTTCTCATATCAACCTCTTAATCAAATTCAATCACAATAAAAATCATTTTCTTTAAAACAAATCATTAAATAAACATTTTCTATATCAGAACTACGTAGCTTTGAATTCTCCATCGCACTAGGAGATACGTAGGAGCAAGATCATACTTTTGTCAAGCACAATAATAATAAAGCCTTTCCCCCCTATATTTAAACATTGCATTTGTTTAAAATCTTAATTTTAATTCTTATTTAATAATAAGGAGAAATGAATATTTAGAAGTTTACAAATATTTTGGACAATTAATAAGAGGTAACTGTTTTTTAACGGATGTCGTAGGGTGTTAATACCTTCCATACGCAATCGACTCCCGAACATAAAATCTGGTTTCTAAGACCATTTTGTCATTTTTAAAGGGTTTTTTTTCCTCGTGAGCATTGTTCAGTTGGTAAGGACAATGCATATAATATGCAAGGTCCGAGGTTCAAACCCCGACCACTACAAAAAAAAAAAAGGTTTTTTTTTCCCGATGTTTTCCCTATTTTAATAAACTTTGGTGGCGATTTCACTGTTTTTCGAGCAACCCTCGAATTTTTAGGCCGCTTCAATGATGAACAACAATGGCTTTGTAACACCCCGTTTCCCAAAATCAATTAAATAATCATATTTCAACAATCAGAGTAAAACCCCAACGGGCATGTCACACTACGTCATCAAAATTTCTTAAATAGAATGTATAAAAATCTATTTAATTAATCATTCATCATAAAACAACATTAAACTTGCAGCGGAATATTTTTCAACTTAAATAAACTCCAACAATTATTCTTGGCGCAAACGCCTCATCGAAGGAAACCAAATCATCCATAGCGCTACAATAATAATGTTTCAAAATTAATACATAGGAGAAATCAAGAAAGTAAAATCCCATCCCACGTATTCAGAGCCCTAGACACAGTGAGCCACCACCTACTACTCAGGATCACCTGCAAGTTACCCATAGGAAGGGCAACATTTTCAAGCAGAAGGGGTGAGATTCTCAAACAACAATATTAATATATAATAACATCAATGAATCTAACACCCTATCATCATAATAATTCATCAATTAAATATGCACAATATCATTAGCAACATCAACATCCATTGGTAAATAAGCCAGCAATTAATGATTTATGCAACTACTCGACTCCACTACAAGACTCATGCAGGACATGACGACTCCTCTAAGACTCCTCAACAAATGCAACTATGCATGTGGTACCATATCAGGGCCGAAGCCCTCACCGTTATAGAATGGTTAAAACATTCTTTATATCAGGACATGAGTCCTCCCATTAACACCGCTTTGAACAACATAGTGTTCCACCGCTTTGAACGACAAGGCGTTCCAGGACCGACGTCCTCACCGTTTTTATGTTTATGCAACTGACTCCACTTGTGTATATCTACATACAACTCAACAAATGCATATGTACTTATATGACTCACCACTCCTTTAATGCAACTTGTTCATCACTTGATTCATGCAATTACAACCTCTCCAAAATTCACAAAATTAACCAATCAATTTAACGTTGTATTATAAGCAAGATTTAATGCCTATACAAGAGTTTTACAAGCTAAAGGAACACTTAGAAGTACTAAAAGGAAACCCCTAGTGCACGAAGTAAAGTTCAGAAAAAGGTTAACTAAGGCCCAGTTCGCTTAAGCGAAGGGCAGCTCGCTTAAGCGACCAGCTACAGGAAAATCAGGATCCTCGCTCGCTCACGGTTCGCTCAAGCGAACACAATGTCGTATCTAAAGGCATTCTACGCTTACGGCTCGCTCACGGTTCGCTTAAGCGGACGGCTAAAGACAAAAACTGGGCAGTGTAACGCCCACTTTCGTTTAATCGTTATGTAATCGAGTTTAGGCAATTATATTATAATTATATAATATATGCATGATTTTGATATGTTTTGATGATTTGATTGATGACGTGATAAGTTATGAGTTTTGGAGGATTTGATTATGATATGAGATTTATTTTATTGATAAATAGAATAAAGATTTGAAAATAATATAAAATATTTAGTTGAGGGCTGTTTTGATATTTTAGATAGTTTTGGGGGAGAAAGTGAGATAAGATAAGTAATTAAGAGGAGATATAAAAAGGCTAGACCTAGTTTTAGAAAAACTGATTGTACGTGAAAACTTTTGGAAAAAGGGAGAAAAGCTTAGAGAGGAGTAAGAGACCAAGAGGGCTGCGATTTTCTGCAAATTAAGGTAAGGGTGAGACTAATAATTCAATAATGTTAATTGTTGTAATTCTGATGATTAGTTGACAAGTTAGGATTGATTTAGAAAAGTTTTGGAATTAGGTCAAAACCCTAAAAATTGATGATCAAACGGTAAAACTTGTTTAGATTGATGAAAGAACCGTCCTTTAACCTTAGAATATGTTTAGGATGAATTCTGGAATCAAAACCAAGCTTTGAAACATGTTGTAGGATGGATTTTTGAGAAAAACCCTAGTCTGCCCGTGCTTCTGTTCATCGCTCGCCACGGCGAGTGATGATCCTTGCCTCGCGAGTGATGATCTTCATCGCTCGCCACGCGAGCCCTCCCTTTTCGCCTCGCGAGTTGTTTGGTTCAACTCGCCATGGCGAGCAATCCCCTTCGCCTCGCGAGTTGTGTGACGCAGCTCGCCATTGCGAGCCACCTTACTTGCCATAGCGAGCTAAGGCAGAGTGTATGTTAGATTTCGTGTTTCGACCTTTTTAGTTGAATCTTTTATGCGTTTGAGTACCTGAACATACCTAGTATTGATTAGGAATGAATGTAGGATCAGAGGGAACCCAGAACAACCTTAGTTTGGGAGATGAGTGTTACTCGCCATGGCGAGTAAGTACTCTCGCCTCGCGAGTACAACCAGGATGAACTTGCTTATGTGTTTGTGCGATCTGTGTCGCACTTGTCGATCAAGAGTGAACCTCTAACTGGTAATGAGACCTAGTGATGTCATTTAATGCAGACTGTAGAGTTGTTTAAGTTATATGAATATCAATTGAATATGAACTATTATATTGTATATTCATGCAAGATAAGAAGATGTGTTAACGATACAAACTATGTGCTTTGATATAATGATATCATCTTGTTATGTGACTTGTTTATGCTGCTTTCGTTATTTAACTAAGTGCATAAGTATATGATGAAGTTTAGCTCCAAATTATTGGATGCATGTTGATAAGTCGATTACGTTGTTTGTTCATATGTGTCCATGCATAACATATCATTGAGCTTAGTCCTCACCACGAATATTAGGAGCTCTGTCCTCCGCACGTTTTATAGGAGCTTTGTCCTCCGCACGATTAAAGTATATTAATACTTATGATGACGATTGGTACCACATGCATATAAGGAAGTCTAAGAGCATTGTCACATTGTCATGATTAAGATGCCTTGTTGATAATGATTGAATATGTGATTACGTGATAAGTGTTTATTGATTATGTTATGTTATTCCTAATTATTGGATATACGATTACGTGATAACTGTTTAGCAATTATGCAAAGTTAATAATGGAATGATTATGATGTTAATTTATGATTCTCAATTACATTGATTAATGTTATTTTATTATGAAATCTCACCCGTTCTGCTTGAAAATGTTGCCCTTCGTATGGGTAACTTGCAGGTGATCGTGCTTAGTGTGCAGTTGCCGTCGTGAGTGGCCTTGCCTTCACTGTGTCGTCTAGGTCGCTCTGATACGTAACGGGATGGGGTTTAATGTTATAACATGCTTCATTCTTTTACGTGAACTGCTATGATAACTTCTATTTTGATAAACTCTTTTGAGATACTCTGTTGGGGCCTGCGTGCCAAAACGTTTTATGAATTATGTTTATGATTTTCCGCTGCAATGTTTAAGATATTGGTTAAATTATTATTTGACTGTTGACTTACGTTATGTGTGTGATATCCCGTTGTTTGATGATTACTCTGATAAATGCTATGTATTTAATGAAATTTTGATATTGGGAAAACGGGGTGTTACAGGCAGCGATTTTGATCGCTCGCTTAAGCGATGGGATGTTCGCTTAAGCGACCATTCATCAGTACAGGGTAAAAACTTACGATTTCAGACTTCTCTCCACTCCAAAACCCAATTTTAATCCCCTGATCACCCAAAACATTTTCCAGCGATTGTTTACAGGTCCTATACACAACTAGGCATCGAAAGGAACACAAAACATGCATTAACACATTAATCCAACTCATTCCAACAATCATACACAATTTCTCTCAATTCATTCAACCAGTCCTAATCTCAATCCAATTCAGAATATAGCAGCATTACAGATTGAGAAATCATACATAACATCAATTACAACATGTTAAACATAATTCATACATCTTTCTTTCAAAATCAGTCTCATACCCTAATTCTCAATTTTATACATAAGAACTATTCAATTAGATTAATTTTCAGAAATTATATATTATAATCATTGAAAGATAATCCCACCCTTACCTTAGAATTGCAAAGACAAAGAAAACACAGCAATCGATTATCTAGTTCTTCTCTCTTGGTCTTCTCTCCTTGCCTTAGCTTTTCTCCTCCCCAACTTGTTTTCACGTTACACAGTTTTCTGACCTTTTCTTTCCTTAACTCCCTAAAACTATAACCTCTCTTTTTTTCATTAAAACCTCCCTTATTATTATTAATTTCTAATTAATCCCTAACCTCCTAAATAATTCTATTATTTCTATTATTCTATTTATATTAAATAAATTATATAAATAAATACTACACACCAAATAAATCACACATATTTTATAAAATACATAAAAGACTCTAAATAATTCTAAAAATAATAAAATAACGACTAGGGCGTTACAACTCTCCCCAACTTAGAGAATTTCGTCCTCGAAATCTTACCTCAAACAAACAACTCCGGATACGATTCTTGCATCTTACTTTCTAGTTCCCAAGTCAAACTTTCACCAGATGCTCCACCCCAAACAACTATTACAAGAGGTATCTCTTTACCTCTCAAAGACTTCACCTTGCGATCATCAATCCTCAAAGGTAAGGTCTCCACCGTCAGGTTATCTCTAACTTGCACATCATCTCTCGGAATAACATGCGAAGGATCAGGCACATACTTTCGCAATTGCGACACATGAAATACGTCGTGCAAATTCGAAAGATGAGGTGGTAATCCAACTCTATACGCCACAGTTCCAACTCTTTCTGAAATCTGATAAGGACCAATGAACTTTGGAGTCAACTTCCTCGACTTCAATGCACGTCCTACACCCGTCATAGGAGTAACCCTCAGAAAAACATGGTCACCTTCCTGAAACTCAAGATCTTTCCTACGCTTGTCATGGTAGCTCTTTTGTCGACTCTGCGACGCTTTCATCTTCTCTCTGATCATCTTGACTTTCTCCGTAGTCTCATGAACCAAGTTCGGTCCCAACACAACACTTTCTCCCGACTCAAACCAACATAGAGGAGTCCTACACCTCCGACCATATAAAGCTTCGAATGGTTCCATACCAATACTTGAATGGTAACTGTTGTTGTATGTGAATTCTATCAATGGTAGATGACTATCCCAAGCTCCACCCTGCTCAAGTACACATACCCTTAGCAAATCCTCTAAAGATTGGATTGTCCTCTCCGACTGACCATCAGTCTACGGATGATAAGCCGAACTCAACCTCAATTTTGAACCCAACGCATCCTGTAAACTCTTCCAAAATCTTGAAGTAAACCTTGGGTCTCTATCTGACACTATACTCGACGGAACACCATGCAACTTCACGATATTATGAATGTAAGTCTCCGCCAACTGAGCTACTGGATAACTTATATTAATCAGAATGAAGTGTGCCGACTTCGTCAACCTGTCAACTACAACCCATATAGAATCATGTCCTCTCGGAGTATTAGGTAAACTTGTCACAAAATCCATAGAAATGCTATCCCATTTCCACTCCGGTACGTCCAACGGTGTCAACAATCCCGCAGGCCTCTGATGTTCAACCTTAGACTTCTGACAAGTCAAACACGCATACACAAACCGCGCGACATCCTTCTTCAATCCAGACCACCAAAACAACTCTTCAAGTCATGATACATTTTCGTAGCTCCCGGATGAATACTCAAATTGCTCTTATGACTTTCTTCTAAAATTAACTTCTTTAATTCTTCATTGTCGGGAATACAAATTCTACTTCTAAATGTCAATACACCTTGCTCATCAACTTTGAAATCACCATCTTCAGCTTGATTACTATCAACCATTAAATCCACAAACTTGACGTCAACTTGTTGTGCTTCTCTGATACAATTCAAGAAATCACTATTGATCTTCAGCATACCCAACTGCACACTTTGCGATGACAATTCACACACTAAACTCAAGTCTCTAAACGGTTCAAAAAATTCAAATTCCTTTACCATCATAGCCGACATGTGCAACGTCTTCCTACTCAACGCGTCTGCAACTACATTAGCTTTACCCGGATGGTAATTCAAGCCAAAATCATAATCTTTTAATAACTCAAGCCATCTCCTCTGCCTCATGTTCAATTCTTTTTGGTCAAACAGATATTTCAAACTTTTGTGGTCACTAAACACTTCAAATCTTGAACCATACAAATAGTGTCTCCAAATCTTCAAAACAAATACTACGGGAGCCAACTCCAGATCATGTGTAGGATAATTCTTTTCATGAACTCTCAGCTGCCTAGACGCATAAGCTACTACCTTGCCATCTTGCATCAACACACCACCCAATCCAAACTTGGAAGCATCACAATAAACTACAAAAGGTTCCTCCGGCTTCGGTAAAATTAGAATAGGAGCAGTTGTCAATCTCTGCTTCAACTCATTGAAACTACTCTCACACTGGGCATCCCATACGAAAGATTTCCCTTTACAAGTCAACTGAGTCAAAGGAAGTGCCAACTTTGAAAATCCTTCTATGAATCTACGGTAATAACCAGCCAAACCCAAGAAACTTCTGATTTCGGTCACCGACTTCGGAGTTTCCCACTGAGATACTGCATCAACTTTCGAAGGATCAACCGCGATACCATTACCAGAAATAACATGGCCTAGAAAACTCACTTCACTTAACCAGAACTCGCACTTCGACAACTTGGCATACAACTTTCTCTCTTTCAAAATCTGCAACACAATCTTCAAGTGTTCGGCGTGTTCCTCTTCAGTTTTAGAATAGATCAGTATATCATCTATAAACACCACCACAAATTTATCTAGAAAAGCATGGAAAATTCGGTTCATATACTCCATGAATACACCAGGCGCGTTAGTAACACCGAAAGGCATCACTTTGTATTCGTAATGACCATATCGTGTCCTAAAAGCCGTCTTCTGCATATCTTCATCCTTCACTTTAATCTGATGGTAACCCGACCTCAAGTCAATCTTACTAAAAACTTTAGCACCTACCAACTGGTCCATCAAGTCATCAATCCGCGGAAGTGGATATCTATTCTTTATTGTAACTTTGGTCTTACAAACTTCTTATCAAGCAAGTCCTCCAACTGTTTCTTTAACTCAGCCAATTCAGAAGCTGACATGCGATACGGCGCCATCGACACTGGTTTCGTTCCCGGAATATGATCAATCGAGAACTCAACTTCCCTTTCTAGTGGCACATCAGGAATCTCATCTGGAAAAACTTCGGGAAATTCATTCACTACTGGTAGTCTGTCGATTACAGCTTGATTCTCTAACGACAAAGATGCCATCAAAGAAAACATAAGAATTCCATCTCGTTCCAACTGCTTCAACTGTTTAGTAGTCAGAAACTCTGCTCCACTCTCTTCTTCCACAGAAGAAAAGTGCACCGTCTTGTTAAAACAATTTATACAAACTCGGTTATACTCTAACCAATTCATCCCGAAAATAACATCCATTCCCAACAACGGTAGACACACTAAGTCGACCTCGAAATCTCTACCAAACATAGACAACGGACACCTTAAACACACAAGAGAAGTAGTTACTGAACCCTTGGCTGGAGTTTCAACAACCATTTCTCCTTTCATATTAGATACAATCAGACCCAACTTATATGCACATTCTAAAGCAATGAAACAATGTGTAGCACCAGTGTCTATAATAGCAATTAAAGGAGTACTATTAAAGAAACAAGTACCTCTGATAAGTCGATCCTCATTGGTAGTCTGCGTACCAGTCAAAGCAAATACTTTTCCTCCAGTTCTGACCTTCTTAGGTTGCGTGCACTGCGAACTAATGTGGCCCTCCTCACCACAGTTATAACAAACAATATCTCCACGCTTGCATTCCGCCAACACATGACCTTTCTGACCGCATTTGAAACATTTCTTCTCATCTCTGGTGCAGACATTACTCTTGTGGCCCTTCGCACCACACTTGTAACAAACAACATCAACAGGAGTCTCTCTCCCCTTAGGCTGCCTCTCATCATTCAGTCTTTGTTTTCCTTTGTTAGCAGGAGCACTGTAGGGCTTTGGGCGACTACTCTGGCCCTTATTCCTCTTCTCGCTCATCACCTTATAGTGAGCCTTCGTATCCTCTTCATAAATCCTACAGCTACTCACCAATTCTAAGAAAATTCTGATCTTCTGATACCCAATGGCTCTCTTGATGTCAGCTCTCAAGCCATTTTCAAACTTGATACATTTGGAGAACTCAGCTGTCTCCGCAGTGTAGTGAGGATAAAACTTTGCAAGTTCCGTGAACTTGGCCGCGTACTCTGTGACAGACATGTCACCCTGCTTCAATTCCAGAAATTCTATTTCTTTCTTTCCTCGGACATCTTCCGGAAAATATCTATTCAGAAATTCTCTCCTGAACACAGTCCAAGTCACCACAGCTCCGTCTTGTTCTAACACAGGTAAAAGGCCTACCCACCAATCATCTGCTTCTTCGGCCAGCATGTGCGTTCCGAACCGCACCTTTTGCACCTCAGAGCATTGCATGACTCTGAAGATCCTCTCTACTTCCTTCAACCAGGTCTGAGCTCCGTCGGGGTCATACCTTCCCTTGAATGCTGGTGGATGGTTTCTCAAATATTTTGGACAATTAATAAGAGGTAACTGTTTTTTAACGGATGTCGTAGGGTATTAATACCTTCCATACGCAATCGACTCCCGAACATAAAATCTGGTTTCTAAGACCATTTTGTCATTTTTAAAGGGTTTTTTTTTCCTCATGAGCATTGTTCAGTTGGTAAGGACAATGCATATAATATGCAAGGTCCGAGGTTCAAACCCCGACCACTACAAAAAAAAAAGGTTTTTTTTTCCGATGTTTTCCCTATTATAATAAACTTTGGTGGCGATTTCACTGTTTTTCGAGCAACCCTCGAATTTTTAGGCCGCTTCAATGATGAACAACAATGGCTTTGTAACGCCCCGTTTCCCAAAATCAATTAAATAATCATATTTCAACAATAAGAGTAAAACCCCAACGGGCATGTCACACTACGTCATCAAAATTTCTTAAATAGAATGTATAAAAATCTATTTAATTAATCATTCATCATAAAACAACATTAAACTTGCAGCGGAATATTTTTCAACTTAAATAAACTCCAACAATTATTCTTGGCGCAAACGCCTCATCGAAGGAAACCAAATCATCCATAGGGCTACAATAATAATGTTTCAAAATTAATACATAGGAGAAATCAAGAAAGTAAAATCCCATCCCACGTATTCAGAGCCCTAGACACAGTGAGCCACCACCTACTACTCAGGATCACCTGCAAGTTACCCATAGGAAGGGCAACATTTTCAAGCAGAAGGGTGAGATTCTCAAACAACAATATTAATATATAATAACATCAATGAATCTAACACCCTATCATCATAATAATTCATCAATTAAATATGCACAATATCATTAGCAACATCAACATCCATTGGTAAATAAGCCAGCAATTAATGATTTATGCAACTACTCGACTCCACTACAAGACTTATGCAGGACATGACGACTCCTCTAAGACTCCTCAACAAATGCAACTATGCATGTGGTACCATATCAGGGCCGAAGCCCTCACCGTTATAGAATGGTTAAAGCATTCTTTATATCAGGACATGAGTCCTCCCATTAACACCGCTTTGAACAACATAGTGTTCCACCGCTTTGAACGACAAGGCGTTCCAGGACCGACGTCCTCACCGTTTTTATGTTTATGCAACTGACTCCACTTGTGTATATCTACATACAACTCAACTAATGCATATGTACTTATATGACTCACCACTCCTTTAATGCAACTTGTTCATCACTTGATTCATGCAATTACAACCTCTCCAAAATTCACAAAATTAACCAATCAATTTAACGTTGTATTATAAGCAAGATTTAATGCCTATACAAGAGTTTTACAAGCTAAAGGAACACTTAGAAGTACTAAAAGGAAACCCCTAGTGCACGAAGCAAAGTTCAGAAAAAGGTTAACTAAGGCCCAGTTCGCTTAACGAAGGCAGCTCGCTTAAGCGACCAGCTACAGGAAAATCAGGATCCTCGCTCGCTCACGGTTCGCTCACAAGTTCGCTCAAGCGAACACAATGTCGTATCTAAAGGCATTCTACGCTTACGGCTCGCTCACGGTTCGCTTAAGCGGACGGCTAAAGACAAATTCTGGGCAGCGATTTTGATCGCTCGCTTAAGCGATGGGATGTTCGCTTAAGCGACCATTCATCAGTACAGGTAAAAACTTACAATTTCAGACTTCTCTCCACTCCAAAACCCAATTTTAATCCCCTGATCACCCAAAACATTTTCCAGCGATTGTTTACAGGTCCTATACACAACTAGGCATCGAAAGGAACACAAAACATGCATTAACACATTAATCCAACTCATTCCAACAATCATACACAATTTCTCTCAATTCATTCAACCAGTCCTAATCTCAATCCAATTCAGAATATAGCAGCATTACAGATTGAGAAATCATACATAACATCAATTACAACATGTTAAACATAATTCATACATCTTCTTTCAAAATCAGTCTCATACCCTAATTCTCAATTTTATACATAAGAACTATTCAATTAGATTAATTTTCAGAAATTATATATTATAATCATTGAAAGATAATCCCACCCTTACCTTAGAATTGCAAAGACAAAGAAACACAGCAATCGATTCTCTAGTTCTTCTCTCTTGGTCTTCTCTCCTTGCCTTAGCTTTTCTCCTCCCCAACTTGTTTTCACGTTAAACAGTTTTCTGACCTTTTCTTTCCTTAACTCCCTAAAACTATAACCTCTCTTTTTTCATTAAAACCTCCCTTATTATTATTAATTTCTAATTAATCCCTAACCTCCTAATAATTCTATTATTTCTATTATTCTATTTATATTAAATAAATTATATAAATAAATACTACACACCAATAAATCACACATATTTTATAAAATACATAAAAGACTCTAAATAATTCTAAAAAATAATAAAATAACGACTAGGGCGTTACAGGCTTCACCATCAGCCTGCAAAGAAACCAAAGTTGCATTCAAAATCTCATTTTGTATGACCCACTTTCACCACTTTTTCTCATAAAACTTTCTTTTTCTTATACATACCCTTTATCCATTTACCTCATAAAAACGTTTCCTTTACGTTTTTTTTGCTTCAAGTTTTGATTTCTTAAACACTATCGCTCAAACTATTTAAAGGGTATGACACAAGAATCACAGGTAATGGATCCACGCAAGAATGGAGTTATTTGTAACGCCCTCTTTAATTATTTAATTATTTTATAGAGTTTAGAATATATTTATATAATTTATGTGATTTATATGATTATGTGATGTGTTGTGGCTTATTTTATTATTTAATAGAACAATATTTGAAAATAAAATAAATATTGAGATGAGGGTCTGTTTTGTGAATTTAGAGAGTTTTCGGGGAAAAAGAGGAAATAAGATAGAATAGATGGGAAGAGATAAATAGGAGAAAATAGGTTTAGAAAGTTTTTCACGTACAAGCAGTTTTTGGAGAAAAGGGAGAACAAGAAAAGAGGAGAACAAAGAGAGCTGTCCAATCGATTCCTTAAGGTAAGGCTGGGACTAGCATTCAATTTTCTTAAGTCTATAATTATGATGATTAGATTTAACATGTGTAGGTTTAGTTTTTGAGGATTTGAGAATTAGGGTTAAAGTGAAGAATTGATGATTAATTGATGAAAACTGTAGAATTTATGTAGAAACTTTGTACAGACCTTAGATAATCCATAGGATGATTATTGGAATCAATTTTGAGGTTAGAACCAAGTGATTAGGTGAATTTTATGAAAATCTGCAATTCTGCCCGAGCTGAAATTCATCGCTCGCCGTCGCGAGCAGCGTGTCTCGCCTTGCAAGGGATGAAGTTCATCGCTCGCTAAATTCTCTTCGCCTCGCGAGTTACCATTTGTAGCTTGCCACAACGAGCAAGTCCTCGCCATAGCGAGTTGACCAGTGAGTCAACCTTGATTTTGAGAATTAACCTTTAGTCGAGCTTTAGATGGTTTTGAATGCCTGAACATGTACAAGAATGATTAGGCAGTTTTTAGATTGAAATTGAACATAGGAAAGTTAAAAATGGGATTTTGGGTGAAAAATGTCAAATTCCCGAGAGCACCCAGTTCTAGTTCGCCAAGGCGAGCAGGCTTGTTCGCCAAGGTGAACATCCATTTTCCTAAACTCGCCATGGCGAGTAGAGGCCCTCGCCTCGCGAGCTACTGAGAGACATACTACCTTGTTTAGGATTCATATGATTTTGTCGCACGAGTTGTTGTGAGTCGATCCTTGGGGTAGGAAATGAAGTTGTTTATATTACTATTGTTGTTCAGTAAGCCTGATATAGATGATTTGATGTTGTTAATAATGTGATATAATTGTATATGCATTATGTGAATTTATATGATGTTTAAGTTGATGATGTTTATCATTTGATATTGTTATATCTTGAGATTGTTTGTGTGCTGCCATGTTGCTGTTTATTATTGTTGTTGTTTAGTAAGCCTGATATAGATGATTTGATGTTGTTAATAATGTGATATAATTGTATATGCATTATGTGAATTTTATATGATGTTTAAGTTGAGGATGTTTATCATTTGATATTGTTATATCTTGATATTGTTTGTGTGCTGCCATGTTGCTGTTTATTATTGAGTAAGCTGCATATTTTGGTCTAAGATGTAAGTTTTTGATCCAAACTATTGGAGTCGTATAAGATGTTCATGTTGTTTAAGTTGTAGATGTTGAGTCCATGCATACTCATTTAAGTTGAGGGCTTGATGCCCTGTGAGCTTTTGCTCTACTCGTTGAGGGCTTGATGTCATGTGAGCTTTTGCTCTTTATGTTGAGGGCTTGATGCCCTATGAGTATGTAACGCCCTAGTCGTTATTTTAATTATTTATGATTTATTGAAGCCTTTTATATGATTTTAATTGATTTATGTTATTATGTGGTGTGATATATTTTATTATATGATTTATTTTGGTATTAACTAGAATAAGTGAGAATTATTATTAATTGGAGTTTTGGGGTTATATTTTAATTAATAGAGTTTATGGGGAGTTAAGTGTAATTGGGAGGTTACATTAAGTTAAAGAAAAATAGAAAACTGTCAGTCAGAAGCAGTTTCACGTAAAACAAGTTTTGGGAGAAAACCAATGAAAGCCAAGAGGAGAAACCAAGAGGAGAACTAGGATTTCTGTGAGCTTTATTCTGCAAAACTAAGGTAAGGGTGAGACTATCTTTCAATAGTAATGGGTATATGATTCTGATTTTGGATTTAGCATAGTTCTGGTTAAAATTGGGAATTTGGGTTAGATTATGATTCTTTGATTTTGGATGGAAAAGAGTGTGGAAACCTTTGTTTTAGTGTTAGAATTATGTTCAGACTGCATACAGTATTTCATTACACTTATGTAAATTGTTTTAGGGAGTTAAATTGAGAAAATTGGGATTTTTGGAAAAAACCTGCATTCTGCCCGTATAGACCTTCATCGCTCGCTCCGCGAGAATGCTTGTCTCGCCTCGCGAGTGAGCAACTTCATGGCTCGCCTCGTGAGCAGAACCACTCGCCATGGCGAGTAAGTCAGTAAGAACCTTGATTTTCACATTGTTGTTATAAGGTATAAGTTGGATAGTTTTGAGTGCCTAGATGTTTTTAGAGAGGAATGGGACAATTTTTAGATTAAAAAGATGAATAGGGAGCTTAAAAATGATGTTTTAGGGAGAAAAATGTCAAAACTCCCAAGAGCACTCTTTTTCTCGTTCACCTCGTACTCGCCATAGCGAGTAACCTTTTTCCTAAGTTCGCCATAGCGAGCAGATGTGCTCGCGAGGCGAGTTGCCCAGTACCTGAAGCTGTTTGCTCTGTTTTGAATAGAAATGAATGAACTTGATGTAAGAGCTTGATTATAATCAATTGTGTTATTCTCTGGAGCTATTGAATCAATTATGATGATTTGTTGATGACTGTGATGTATGCTTATATCTAAATAAATCATACATGTTGTTAAAATGTTGAGATGTAAGTCATATTCATAAATATGCATTTTTGAGTGGCAGTTGTTGTCGTTGTTCATGTTGTCGTTGTATGCATTGTTGAGTTGTATGTAGATATACACATGTTGAGTCCATTGCATAAACACAAAGTGGTGAGGACTCATGTCCTGGAACGCCTTGTCGTTCAAAGCGGGAGGGCTCATGCCTTGGAACACCTTGTTGTTCAAATTGGTGAGGGCTTATGCCCTGTGAATGCTTTAACCATTCAAAATTCGGTGAGGGCTTTTGCCCTGTAAAATGGTACCACATACATGTGCATAGTCGCATTGTTGAGGAGTCTTAGTGGTGTTGTCATGTCATTGTATGATGAGTCGTTGTTGATGATTGAGTAGTACTTTCATGCTATTGATTGATGTTGAATATGTTGATAATGATGTGATCATGAAATATATATATATATTGAAATGATGATGATATTTAGGGTGTTAGATTCAATTGATGAGTTATATATCTATTATTATTGTTTGTGAATCTCACCCCTTCCGTAACGCCCTAGTCGTGATTTTATTTATTTGTGATTTATTTAGAGTCTTTTATATGATTTTAAATAATATTTGTTGATATGTGGTGTGTTCTATTTTATTATATAGTTTATTTTAATAATAATTGGAAGGAGTGGGAATTAATTATTATTTGGAGGTTGGGGAGTTAATTATAATTTATTAGAACTAGATCGCCGACCCGTGCGCCGCACGGTCTTATGAGCTGAAATATTTTGATTATCAGTAAAATGTAGTATTTAGGAATAGAATTTAAATTCTTGTAAAAAAAAAGGAATAGAATTTAAATAATTAAAATACGTAAACAAAAATTATGAAAGTCATTAAAGGTATGGTTCGGTGAAATATCATATAGCAACCCAACTTTTTTTTATAGAAATACATAAACGGTTTTTAACACATACATAAAACGGATTTAACCGACAAAATATATTCTAATAGGATGGTACTATACATTTCTAAATACTTCTTCCTATACAATGTTAGACGTCTCATCAATATCTTCATCGAATAGAAAACCACTGCCTTAAGCCAAATTAGCCATCACACCGAATAGATTCAGTGTGACCATGACACTAAACCAAGGCATCAGAACACCATAGAATCCAAAAATACAAACCAATGCAGCAGACGATCGAAACACTGCAGAACAGAAGCAAAACTGCATGAAAGCCTACTACAGCTGAGCTGAACAAAACCATATTACTCCAAAGCAAAACAGAAGCGCGCCAAAGCTAACCACTACCAAACAATGCATGTCAACAACAATTCACTCCCACCTGTTGGAAATAAAACAATGAGTCACTCTCTTGATATCAATATCAGATATGTATAACCTATTCAATTCTTAGTTGTGAGATACTCTGATTGATTTTCAATTTCTTGGCCCTTAAGAACACAAAAAACATATTAATAAACCATTAATAGGAGAAGTCTACAACCATTATCGGGTGAATATCATTGAGCAATGAGAAGAAACAATATTTTCAAAATAGGTATCTATTAAACTATAACGTGGAATATTATTATTCCATCTAACTATGCATTTACAAAGTTAACATAATATTTCAAAATCATAACAAAAGAAAATACAAAATTGAATCAGCCAGACAAAAAGAAAATACAAAAGTGAATCAGCCAGACATGTTGTGTATGAGTGATATTAGAGAAGACATGATTCAGCTGCATAACACCAAGTTGTTGTAATTAGTGTGGCGGTGTCGGTCTCTCTGCACAATGAAACAACCCTTATTCTTCACTGCTTTATTTTTTTTCCTCTTATCATTTTCCTCTTCCTCTTCTTTAAACCTCTCACAATCTTGAAGCCTCTTTACTTTGTAAAACTGATATATTCCAAATCCATGATAGATCTTTGCTTCCTTATCTCAATCCTCATCAGCTTACACTAATTCTTTGTCACCATATCACCATTTATCAATGGACTAACCAATGTTTTTGTTCAGCAAGTATGTCATCGGATACATGTTTGCATCAATGGACAAACCTGCCATATAAAACAGCAGGTAAGTATTTTCTAAAGTATCAACTGAAGTAGGTTGCCTGTAAACACATTAACACACCTTAGGTTGCTGAGCTATAAAGTTATCAGTAGCTTGCAGAACTGACATATTGTCCAATCCTGCCTTTGTAAATATCTTCGAGCCAAACCATCCTTTGCTCCAGCAGGGCTTTCATTAAATGCTCAGATCCACAATTTGTTGTTTATTGACTCGTGCAGCATCAACAACACCAATAATACCCTCCAAGCCATTTCTGTGAACTCTGTCTGTGATATAATTAAATTAAAATAGAGAATATACATCAGTGAACCAAAATGAAAAACATATCATCAACTTGTACTGAAATTTACTCTTAAAATGACGTATTCTATGCTCAACCCTTCACTGTTAACTTATTTATCATTTATTTTGTTCTAGTGACCCTGGCGGCGAAATTACACAACTTATGTGCTGATAAGTGGAGAGCTGCGGACTTGAACCAACACCACATCATATCAAATGTCTATTAAGCCTTTTGATTCTTAATGCATTAGATCTCTTATTAGGATGCAACTTGCAAAATTACAGGACACTGATTTTATATACATTGCGCAAGAAATTCAAGAATGTATACCAACGGGGTTATATCAAATGTCTATTCAAGAATGTATACCATTGCAAAATTACAGGACACTGATTTTATATACATTTCACAATTCATGATCCTTCATATGGTTTCATCCTCCTCCTAACATCACCTGTTTACAGCTTAAGTAACTTTCATAAACTCAGTGGAAATGAACAACAAAGAAACAATTTCCCTTCTTCGGTGTAATACAAAACTTCAAGACAAATGTCATTTGAAGATTCAAATTTATAGCATATTAAATGAAACAGCTGATATTATTGCAATTGATCAGAAGCTTTAATGGATGAAAATACCATGGCTACATAACACCTCGTACCAAGCACTATAACTACGACACCAACACCGAAATTTTAGCACCATTGCAGAAATTGACAAACAAAAAGGAAGAACTCACAATTGTTAGTAGGTTACATTTGAACCCCCAATGAAACAAATTCTGTCAATCTTATTTCAACCTCATTTTGAAGATACTTAAACAGTTAAATACTAACATTACAAATCTCCGCAGAAGCCACATATCCGTAACACTAAAAATCAACACCATCATCCTTAGAGGGAATCGCATTGAGAACAAAACGTCTGCA